>NW_027110126.1:987877-1000424 GCF_000696795.3 Halyomorpha halys
AAATTTGATGTATGTTTATAATGGAGTGATACAGGCGAGTAGAGAACCTACCATTGGTTGCACTCTAATGTAGATTAACATATAAGCAGAAAAAAATCCCCTTTTTTAGGACTGACGAGAATACCTTGGCCTATCTACTCTACCAACACCAAGATTACACCTATCTGTTCTGTACTGACACGAGGAATATCCTGACTCCAAATCGTTATATGAAAAAAAAATCAGAGAAAGAAATAAATAAAGGCGTGTTTTGATCAGTCTCCTTTTGTCGAAAATCATACATAATCATCTGGCTTCATGGATTGTTGTGGGACTGGTTCATTTAGTTCTATCTTTTAGCTATGTTTATTTTTAAAATGGAAGCCGACTAGAGGATTTATAAAGATAGAGGACAAACAATGCTCCCACCTACGTCTCGGTAAAGGAATGTTATTATAAGAGTAATGCTTTTACTTCAATTATATTCATCAAATAAGATAATGAAAACCAACGATTTGAAACATTTTAAATTTTACCAGAAAATCATTTTTTTTTTTTCAAATCTTCTGTCCAATGGTTTTATCTTAGAAAAACTTAAGGCATGGTTTTTATGATCAGGAGATTTCGACTGAGGCGCTAGTAGTAACATATATTAGTAAAAAGGGACAACATGAACCTTCAATCGCCTTGTATTTTAATTTTAATTTCGTATATTCCAAAGATTTATAAAAGAAAACACCAGATATATACACCCCAACGTATTCAAATACAAAATTTAACCTGATGTTATATGATGCACAAAACTCCTTAGGTTTCAATTCTTGCTATGATAATGATGAAAATATAGTAAGCGGATTCTATAAATTACTGATTTTACTAAATTCTATAAAAAAGATTTCGGAAAGATCTTAACGACCCAAAACCGATTATTTCTCGAATCAGATAGTGTTAAATGTATTACCTTATTGGTTAGGCTAAAAAATACATAATCAAAATAAGGGCCTCACAAAAACCTGAATCATTAAATAAAGTAACGGATTTTTCTGTTCAAGTTTCCCCTCTGTACTAATGCAGGAATGGAATACGTTAGAAATACTTTTGTTGTTTTTTTAAACCATGTCTGCGCAGAATCCTGGCCCGGTCGGTGCGAGGGAAACCAGTCTGAGCTAACAAAAGGAACAGGTTAGATGCACCATACACCCGCGAATACCGTCGGCGAGGTCTTCACAAGGGTAGTCGGTTTCGTAAACAAATAGAATCACTGTTCTTAATCCCATGAAAAGAATATAATAAATTTACATTTTAATAAAATCTAGAGAATAAAAGCTTCATTCATTGTAGGTTATAAAAGTAATAAAAAGATCACTAAAACTTAAATAGAAGGAATCCATATTGGTTTATCTTTTGTAATGTAGACGTAAATTCATATTAAAAAAAAAAAAAAAAAGAAAGAAATTATTGTATAGTGCTCCTTTTATTCAAACTTTAAATACATTTACTCCTTACAAATTTTTAATTCCAGTTTTCGACGGAAATACGGTTTTTGTTTCCCTAGAAACGAAAACAACGAAGTCTCACAAAATGGGGTGTCTGAATAATCTAACTCAAAAAGAAAACGTCGTATTAAACTCAAATATCAAGTTTATCATATGTTTCAACAATACTTTAGTTTCAAAAACCTTAAGACATTTTTTCTCTATTAACTAAGCAGTCACAGGTTCCACATCCGTGAAAATCAATAACTAGGTAGTAATAAATATTTTCTTCATCCATAATTTTTCTATTCGGCTTTAACTGGAGATAGGTTAAAAGAAAAATGATATGGATTCTTCTCTTGGATGTTTTCAAACTGAGAGACGAAGTAAAATAGTGCTTTTTCCAGGTAAAAAAATATCAGTTGTTTATCTAGAAAATATAGGTTTCCCAAATAAAATTAAGAATACATGGATTTGGATAAGATAAAAAATGGTTGGTATAGATAGCACAAGACAAGGAAAAACAAAAAAGCGGTCAAATAAGAACTAAAATAGTTATTAAACTATTTATATCACTATTGGAGTTTTTATTACACACGGTCAATCAGCTATCTTAAAGTATGTTCAAAAAAGAGGTAGCCCCCCCCCTTCTGAATCTAACATTTCATGAAACGAATAAGGCTTAGTAACTAAAAGCCGTAATTTAGAAACAGAAAGATAAAAGGCAAAAACTAGTAACACGGAATTTTTCAGTATACCTGGTCGGATCGAACAGACATGATTCAAACTCGAGGTCATTCGACAACACAAAGGGGCAGTAACTATTTCCTGAGGGATACTTCAATCTGGAATACAGAGAGCTCTATATTCGAAGTTCACTTAAGTGATAACGATAAGAGTGGACTAACCCGGAGGTTCGATGCCGGCACAACAAACAGTTGCCCGCTGGCGTTGCCCCCACCCGACCCGAATCTTCAAGGTCGGGCCTATCACAATCCTTTCCCCTTAACGTCTTGGTCCAGACCTCGGCACGCCTACCCTTCTAGTCCAAGAGCCCCACAGAACAAAACCGAAGTTATTTCACCCCAATTTTGTATTACTTAAACGAAAACAACATACAGTTAAGAGCTAAAATTGATGACTTAGCTAACCATGGATGGGAGGCAGAGTACGAAATGGCGGCTGTTTCATGAGTTCATCAAAAATCATTTTTGAGTTCTTTCAAGTAAAGAAAAAAACTTGCGAGTTATTTTTTAGTTAAAAAAATGTTAACTTTTTTAATGTGTAATTTTCACCGAGACAATACAAGAAATATAAAAATATTAAAAAATCAATATTCTGTGAATTTATATTTGGCGAATATCACGGAAACTGCTGCTAGCGAAGTTGTAAACATCTGTACGTCGGTCGTAATAGTAGCTTCCATGATATTAGCCAATATGAATTCATAAAATATTGATTTTTCGTTATTGGGAAAAAAAATGTTTATTTTTGAAAAACTTTATCTTGAGAACTTATTGAACGTTATTTATATATCATTTAGGGCTCCTATTTACTCTATTTTAAATAATATAATAATAAGTTTGTTTTTTTAGTGTTGTAGGTATTTGAGTTGTAAAGATATTGAGCTCCAAATGAAAAATTAATTTTTTTGTGATGTTTTGAACGGATCAGCGCTGAACACTTCTGTATTTTAACTTCTACCATTTCCATAATAATTTCATAATTTCCATCTACTGATGCCATTACTACACGGATATATACCTCATAAGAGGTATATATACTCCATTGCTTATTGTACATTCTTCAGTTTACTGACATACCTTCCTTCCAACATAATATTTAACATGGTGAAAGAATAGCATGAATTCTAACAGAGATAAGTTCTTGCGATAAGGTTTGAGGACAGGAGACACCATACACAATAATTGTACAACGGAATAATAACAAAAACTAGACTCAACTTCTCTTTAACTTAATACTTATGAAAAACTTATTCTTTCTTGTAATTCCTCCCAAAAATCGTTGCAGGGGCAAACCAAATATTTTATTTTATACGTCATTATTTTGGGAAATGTCAGATGAAGAAAATTCAAATATACTTAGGGGATACATCAGGTAATTGGCTGTAAAATCTTTAGCAACAAGTTAGATAAAAAGTCCATGAAAATGAGTTTCTCATAAATTATGCAAATCTTGAGGCATAATGATGGAACATGAAGTGGGAGTCCTACAAAATTCGTTTAGAACAATGTGGGTTCGATTACCGCCAAGGAAAGTTTATTTTTATTTCTCTGCGTATTTAAACAATCTAAGTTCATTGATTTTTATAAATACCTTTAGGTTAATTTTACCTGAATACCAAATTCTTATCATGAAGAAAGAATAATTTGATAAAAAATCAAGACTATTTAAAGTACTAAACATTTTGCACAACAAATGTTTATGAAGCTAATGATTATTTTTGAGGAGTGGGTCAGGTTGATTTTGGCACTCCTTTGAATCGCTTTATGAAACAATAATATTTTAGAAAATAAACTTCATTTTCTCATAAAATTAATTCATTTTTATGACTCAATTAATGTCAAAGTAATCAAAAAGGAGAAAAAAATATTTTATATCTAATCCAAAATTAAAATTTTCATCTGCCACCTTCTAGGTTTCTAGAATACCTGGAAAAGTTCAATAAAATAGTAAATTAAATCAAATGTCAAATGTTTACAATTCTTCATTTGAAGAAATAATTTGCGCTACAGCTCGATGTGGGTCTTGGCTACCTCACAAAGTTTTTACCAGGTGTTCTGGTCCTGTAACACTGCAGTTTCTTATTCCTTGCAGTGTTCTGGCATCCTGCATCACACAATCCTTCCATCTCAGTTTTGGCCATCCTTTACCTCTAGCTTGGTCAAGACTTCCATCTAGATTTCATTTTGAGGTATCATCCATACTCATCCAGGCAACTTGCCCAGTCCAATGAAGACGTTCTATTTATATAAGCCTGATGATACTAGCTTCCGCAAATAGATAGTATATTTCTGCATTTTTTTATCTTCTCCAGTGGTTACCAACCTTGATCAGACCAAATATTCTTCAGTGTATCTTTCTTACAAAAATGAGAAATTTGTTATCCTTAGCCTTTGTTAGGGTCCATATCTCTGTCACATACACGAGGACAGGACGGATCAACTTCTTGTAAGTAATATCTTCATTCTTCCAGAAAGAAACTTGTTGGTAAGATGCTTCAGTAGTCCAAAATAGCTCATGTTGGCCCTAAAGACTCTTTTATTTACCTCAAGGAAAATATAATTTTCAGAGTTAGAAATAGAGCCTAAATAAGTAAACTGGTCTACCTGCTGAAACTTGAATGGACCAAACTCTACAAACTGTTAAACAGGATGTGTTGTTTCTGGGCCACATGTACTTGATTTTGTTTTGATTAATTGCCATTATTTACAATTAATCCTGAAAAATACTCATATGACATTCAAACTTCAAATGAGAAAATTTCATGTTTGCTGAAGAGTTCAATTTAGCTTAGAATCGAAAGGGCTACGATAAGAAGTTTTTTGGATTGGAGGTGGAGAATGATGTATGATTAAAAAAATAATAAATTTAGATGGGCAAGTAATATCAGCTCTTTAAGATAAAAAGTCATAATTTTTTTATATTAACAAAAACCATTAGCACACAAACTATCTAGCAGAAATAATAGGATAATAATAATAATAATAAAGGCTTTGCAAACCTAAGGATTCGATGCAGATACCCCCAATCGTTTTCTGTACACATCTGTTCAGTGACCCCCCTCCATACCCAAATCTATTAAATCAGTCTAAACACAATCCTTCCATTTACATTTCGGTCTACTCCTTGGACGTTTACCTGTCAGTTCAGTGTTCATCAACATTTAGCAATCTGTTCCTTACTAAGTCCTACAACCTTACAAGCCCATCCTATTCACTGCAATGCTATAACCTGAATTATATTTCCGGGTGCAGTTCCTTCAATTTCAGCCTTCTAAATTCTTCAGTTAACTCATCATTTTTCAGGACGAATATTTTATGTAATACAAATTGAAAATTAGAAATAATGGAATACCTTTTAAATTTATAAAAGGCCATATGTGTTCCTAGGAACAAGAACTAGCAATATAGGAAAGTAAATGACGAGGTATTTAATAAGTGGACTGGAGAGTTGGACAGTTCTGAATTGTCAGGCAAGTAAAGTGAAGGCATCAGCGATGAGGTAGATGAAAAGGAACCAGGGGAAAACCCAAATGCATCGAATCCAAAATGAAAGTAACTGGAAGAACCTTGGGGTCTCCCAATTGAAGAAATAGTGAAACAACATCAACTTAAATGGTTTGGCCATGTGAGTAGGAGGGATGATGAAAGATTAAATGGTTGATTGAGGCCAGAGAAGAAGAAAAGAGCCCATGAAGCTGACCAAGGCACATGTGTACAAATTACATCACCAGTCTTTTCAGAGTACAGAAATGAGGAATACAATGAACTGAGGCTAAAATGCTGGTAGAGAAAGAAGAAGAAATAATTACAGACCATATGAAATGTTTTCACATTTTAAAAAGATTTAGTCTTTTAATGAAATGAAAATTTATTTATGGAACGAAAAAAAAAAAAAGAGGATCCAGTGGGAAATTCACTAAAAAACGTATTAAAGGATTATTTGGCCATGTAGGTCAGTTGCACTCTGTTTTTCTACTTCTCGTGATTGTACTAAGGGCCATTAAACAGCAAATGACTGTAAAATGCCCAATAGGAAATTTATATATTATTGATATGTAAAATAATCATAATATAATTTAGTACCAATTTGACACAAAAGAGTAAATTATCTTTTTCTAATCATACATGATGATTAGTAATTTAATGATAAAAATTATTATTGAACCACAAATATTGATAAAACTACATTGACAAAAATTAAAAATAAAGTAAAACATTAAACATACAATGTGACCACGATAATGATTTAAATAGAATCAACTATTATCATCTTTGTAATCATTTATTAAAAATTAAAATAATAACATACCTGTTTATAAAACCGTAGCCACTCTTAACATTGAACCACTTTACAGTTCCTGTTACTTTGAGGGCTGAAATGAAAAAAAAAAAAACATTATGAAGATATAAACAATAAACACAATTAAAAATAAAATGATAATTTATTAAATAATTTCATCTAGAACAGCTATAAACAAACGTTTTTTAACAAGGCATCCTTGAAGAAGAAAAAAACAGTGCAAAGCAAACGCTATAATACACTGTATATTTGCAATTTTAATTATTCTCTTGCAGTAACCCTGGCATATGCTTTGGGCACCCCAGAATGCCATGGCACCAATTTTAGGAACTGCTTATCTAGAGGTTACCAACCTATTCTAATGGTGGAAGGGTCGGTCATATTTTAGTTCCGTGGGACAACCACAAAATATAAGTCATCTCCCTCCCCACCATGCCGATTTCAAACTGGCACAAATGCAGTTTCTAGGTTGCCAAAACCAACATCTTAACTCCCTCGGCTATAAACAGACCTCAGGTAAGGGAGTTAAGAGGTCACCTTAGCAACCTGTAAGCACTTGCTTAGCACCATTATGACCCTCTACAATTGATTTAAGAACTTGGGACATACAAATTTCCTCTCCCTCTATTCCTAAAAAATGATCTAAGAGCCCTTAAGGAATTTTTCGTTTTATTTTCACCTTATTGACCGATTAATCAGAACCTCTTCCTCACTCTAAATAGTAATGACCAGTAGTCATTTTTTTCCATATCCTAGCATTGTTTTATTAATTTATTTTTTCCTGAATAACTGGTCATAGAACTACTGATAAATCTGTAGGTCCTTTAGGTATAAAAAATTAACAATTTCTAAGAAACTTATACTTCATTTTATTATGCAATTTTACATAATTTGAGTGTATAAACTGATTGTCATTTGTTTTATTTTTTTCTTTTGTTAGAGATAACATCATCTAATTCTAAATGTTCTTTACAATAATTTTTTGTCAGAACATCTAAACTGGTGATTCCAATCAGTAGTTTCTTTAAAAAAACAAAAGAGTTGAACAGCTAAAAATAACTTTTGCGATTTTTTTCTTTTTCTCAACAACTAGATCTAATAAATTAAGATTCACTTGCATTACAGTTATAAAAGGTTAAATATACTACAACAAATTTTCAGAGGTAAAATTGTTATTAAAAAAGACCGATACTATTATTGATATTTACCAAAAATTAACAAAGAAAGATACCACAAATATCTTTTTTCCCTCTCAAATCATTTTAAATTAACATCTGATATAAATCAAAAAATATGAGAAAAAAAAAAGAAAGAAGTTAATAGCACAGATGTATAGATATTGATGGAAAATCTTATTATAATACCAAATAAACATTATATTTTGTGTCAAAATATATAAAAAAAAAAACTCATCAATACTTCTCCATTAGTGTGGATTATATTTACATGAAAATAATAACACCTCCAAATATAAACTTCAGTATTTTTTACTACAAGTTACTTATAGATATTGTTCAAAAGATAGATACTGCGAACACTACAACCAAACATTAATGATTTCCAAAACAAATTAGAGTAGAAACTCATTTAACATATAATATCTACAGAGGTTGATCATATAAAAAAAAAAAAAGATAAAACTGGACCAGCTAAAACGATGGAAACATGAAGCAGCAATATTAATGCTTTTAATGCAAAGATTACATATCAGATAATTATCTTTGAAAATAACATAATGTAATATCAATCCTATGAAAAAAAAACTGTTAATGAAGCAATTAAAACATGAATTCAACAATAATGCAACTTTGCACACTTTAGATTTTTCATTCAGCAAAAGATAACATGAATATAGAATAGTTGGTATATTTATACAGTAAAAATTAAAACCATAAATAATAGAATATGTGGAATTATCGTAGCAAGCCCAAAGATAATAACA
Source organism: Halyomorpha halys (assembly GCF_000696795.3). Classification (NCBI taxonomy): domain Eukaryota; kingdom Metazoa; phylum Arthropoda; class Insecta; order Hemiptera; family Pentatomidae; genus Halyomorpha; species Halyomorpha halys. Next base: position 996,320 of record NW_027110126.1, read on the forward strand.
GTTCACTAAAACTCAAAACGTTTGTGAAAATTTAAATCGTGCCATTATAAAATTCATAAAAACCCCATAGAAGAATAGTTGGTTTGATAAAAACAAATAAATTATCATGCTAAGTAAAGTAACCATTTTATTATATCCGTTAGTGTCAAAAGTGGAAAAAATTAAGAAATTTAACCATGAACAAAGAAAAGATTGCAACACAATCAAAACTTTACTTTACATGATAGAGATATCTTAACATTAGTTCATTCAAGACATATAATCTAATCAAATGAAATCTATTCTGTACAGATAAAAATACTCATATTTGCTGATTAAGTTAGATCCACATAGAGATTAATTAAAAAACAGTTTTAATTTTTTTTTTTTTAAATAAGTGCTTATATATAACTGATATCGAAGGAGTTGATATTTTTATTCTTTTATGATAAACCTTTCAAATCAAATGCTGACACTAAACTAATGATGTATGGTGAGCAACAGAAAAAAATATTTTTTTGTCAAAATTAAATTTATAAAAAACATGGGATAAGAATAAACATAAATATTATTTAACAAGTAATAAGTATCAACATGAATGGTAATAAGGAATAACTTCAAACATGAAAATAAAAATTTCTACACGAGACATAAACAATAGGCGATACAGCGTAGAACCCCAATGGCAGAACATGAGGCTGGTTTGTTATGAATTAGAAATGATAAGGAAAGTGAAATTTTACCCGCCTAAAACTACACGTGACCGGGAAGGCGAAGGCACCGACATCCCACACCAAACGGAGAGTCAAAATTAAAATGAATAGCATCAAAACTATCAAACTAGAAATTAGTTTAAAGGGTTAGTGAAAGAACTGCGTATGATTTTTCTATTTACGGTGCATGGTAACATGGCGGACTAAAGGCCGGGTTAAGGAGACAAAATAACAAATAGTTGTTACTAACCTAAAAACGGTTTCGCCTGCTTGACTTGCCCCTCCGGCTGCTTCTCCTGGGAGTCGGCCGTGATGTTAACCACCACCATGATGGGATATGGTGTGTTAGGATGTTAAAACTCCTAGCCCCTTTCCGATGTTGTTCCTCCTCTCCTCGCTTCAGACTCCTTTCTGCCGGTCCCTCGCTCGGTCCCTCTCGTGGTGGGGGTAATCCCTCTCCCACTCCCACCTCTCGTGACGTCACCTTCATTTATTAGCACCCCATTCAAATTACCATGTTATAATAAAAATTATACCGTGTAATCTCGGTAATCCGAACTAATTGCGGAAGGGAGTGTTCGGTTAACAGAAAGTATTATGAAAAATGCTGTTAATAAATTCAACAATATGAACATACATAACTATTTTTATTTATTTAATTTTTTTTACATACATTATTGGAAATTTGACAGTTTGAAGTTTAAAAAAAAATGTTCTATTTTACGTTCTCAGTAATGCTAAATGATGATTAAATTTGTTAAAATTATAATATTTTCATTTATAAGTGAAAAAAAGTACGAATAAAAATTAGAAATACACTTTATATGGAATTATTTAAAACGTAATAAAAAAACAATGAGTTTACCAACAAACTTTGTATTATATATACTTCTAGAATTAATTTAATTAGTTTCACAGAGTCAAATGATTTATACAATAAATATTATGGGTATATGATTCTAAAAAAATATATTATGAATTCTTACATAAGGATTAAATCACCAGATATCAAAACCAAAAAATTCCACATTAAATTTTCCCGGTGATTACATTAACTTGCCTATGCGTTGAGGAGTTAAAAATGTCCTTTGCACATGTGCACTTTTATTTGAAAATAAAAACGTTATTGCCTACTGAGTTTTCTTTAAAAAAAAAGCTTTTTGAAAATTCTGATTTCTGGAGTGATCGGATTACCGAGTATTTCACGAATTGGCTTGCCATCATTTAAGGCGCATAATATGAATGAGAAATAACAGCAACTTTTTTGATAAAATCGGCCGATCACAAGTTCAACTTTAAGATCAGATTTTTAATTTTTTTTTTTATTTTCTTAAGAACGTTTCGAACCATTTCGATTACATTCGGCATTTCAACATCCAATTAAATGGTCTTTAATATAAGATAGGTCTTATTACCAGTGATGTAGTCTGACTGAAATTAAATGATGAATTAAAAAAAAATCTTTCTCTAAAGTACCTTTAATTTTGTTTATTTGAAAAAATGAACAGATTTTATTGTTATCAATAATAAACAATCGATAAATACAAAATATTAAGGAATTTTATGAAAAACTAAAGGAGAAAAATCGACACCGATTCGAGCGGGAAAAACTGAATCCGCCTGATCTTTACGGAATTCGGCGAAGCATTTCAGCTATCTTTTGTAAAACTGTTGTTTTTTTCCCGATCGGTTTAAAACAGAAACAACATTAAATTAATGTCTGCATTACGAATGATTACATAAATTAAATTGAGTATTACATTTTTCTACTGGTGGTACTTGAAGGTTACAGTGAAATACTTATCTTGTGATGTGTCCGTTCCATATCAATACAACTAGAAAAAATCTAGAGGTGAGTGACCTATTAAAAACTGTTGTATTCTGGACAGGAATCAAATTTATATTCATTATCCCCAATTCAAGAAACTCTGATATAAAAATTTTTACAGAAAAATAAAAATTTTTTGTTCATAATTTTCTTCTTCTTTAGTCTTTTGATTTTTATTTCGAAAATCACAAAAATAGTAATAACTTCAATACAAGACTACTAATCAACAAAAAATAATAATAACTACAATACAAGACCACTAATCTACAAAAAAACTTTTGGACGTAAGCAGGGAGTTAGGAGAAAGTTGTGATCCACGCACCGCACCATATGCACAGCGAAACTTCTATATAAAGGACATCTACGTATAAATAATTTTGTCCCTTATGGAGGTGTCCTTTAAGAAGAGGTAAAGTTAAAAATTAAATAATAGTACTATGCACATATACTCGATTGAGCTATGATTCCTCTAACTCCCGAAAAAATCAATAATACAATTTTTTTTCCTTAAACATCGTTTTGAAAAACGTATATAATTTTTGTTGGCTTGGAAACTCCTTTTGAAATGTCTCTAGAACAACGTTCTCATTTGTTTTTTCAACTTTTTCCAAAATAAGTTATCCACAAATTAAATTTTGTTAATACATATTTGAAGACTTTTATCGTTTATATAGGAGTGAAAAGTACTGATGGGGAACTACATGAGTTTTCGCGTCCGTAGTAGAGGATTTCGGTAAATATAGGAGTTTGATTGATTAAAGTTTTATTTTGTTGGTCGAGACTTTAATAAAATTACCGTTAATAGGATTTTCGTTATAAAGGAGTGTCCGTTAAGAAAAGTTTCACAGTATATGGGCACGTAAGTTTGTTAGGCTTAGTAACGAATAGATCCCTAAAATGTTTATAAACACTGATCCCACAGGTAAATAGGGTTTACCGAAGCATAGATGGGAGGCAGAGATAGGCAAAAATTAGCTATAGCTAAAATTGCTATGGACACGACCCTTATTCATAAATGAACCATTGATAAATAAATATCGTAGCCATGGCAATTTTAACTATTACTTTCATAGTTGCTTAACTCTGATGGGAGGATTGCATCAAGACTGATGTAGATTTGGATGGGCATCACTGGACAGGGATAGGTGCTTTAGGCATCGAACCTTCGTTTTCGCTAAGCCTTTATTATAATTATTGTTTCATACATTTACTTTTTATTTTCACTTTATATTTTTAAAACTGACGAAGTAAAATTATAGGAATAGGACATAAGGAGCTACATTAGAGCTGTGATATTTTTTTTATATATACAAGAGAACCTTGAGGAAAAAAGAGTTCTCCTAAACGTCGGTTAATTTATATATTTTTAAATAAACAAAAATTGGAAAGTAAAAAATCACTAAATATTTATATTACTTTTTATAACACGTTTTTCCAGATATTCTGCACAAGGTCTAAGATTTATACAAGTAATGGGTTCCGAAAATATACCAAACGAATATAGGAACAATAAAATCGGTCCATCCGATTTAATTTTTTTTTTTAATACTTTCGTTTGTTGATTCAACAATATATATATATATAT
>NW_027110126.1:1000474-1007466 GCF_000696795.3 Halyomorpha halys
ATTTTTTTTTTTAATACTTTCGTTTGTTGATTCAACAATATATATATATATTTATTTTCTCTTTCTTCTTATATTACTTTCATGTGAGATGAATCTTCTACTCGGTTGCCATATTAAAACATAGTGGTGTGATACTAATGTTGATTTCAGAGTGCCCTGGGATGATCTGTGACCTTGGGCGCGGACGTCGTACGGACGATTCTCATTTTAAATTTTTTATTCCAAATCTTGCACCCTGTGCCAAATACTTTAAAAACGGTTCATAACTAAAAATAATACACAAATATAGACAACACTATAAAAAAAAAGGCCTTAGTTAAGTGGTGCTGGCTTTATAATAAATATAATACGAATTACAACTCATTATCATGGAAGTACTTCTCGGGGAGGAAAGAGTGGATCTCCAATCGCTAGAAGGGAGCAATGAGGATATCTCCAAGTTGCTTTATGAGTATTCTTTTCAGGAAAGAAAGTGCTTCCAATGGTCAGACCATGTGAGGACCAAGGCGCTGATCAGTCTTTGACAATTATCATTGTTACATTCATGTAGACTACAGGCACCAATGTTGCATTGATGACATGCTTGTACATTAAAGTCTCCAAGCAACATTTTTATAGCACGACTCGGTCACCTTGAAAGGACTCTTTCATGGTCTTCAAAAAATTGTTTTTTTTCCTTGTCCTCAGCTATTTCTGTTGGTGTATGGCAGTTTATAAAGGTATAGTTGAAAAATCTATTTTTGAGCCTAGTTTCTCATAGTTCGGATTAATAGGGCATAAATCGATTTCTAGCTAGCGGGCTCTTCTTTTATCTATAAATACTGCCGCTATGATGTGCAGTTTATCGTGACAACTATAGCAGAGAGTGTGATAATTATTAAATTGTAATGGTAGTAGCTCTAAAACTTAAAAACGACGAGTGTGTTCTGCACTTGGATGGGTGACTGTCAGAAAGCGTTGAACCCCAAGGACGAAAAACCACACTTCTTCCTTTCTCAGGGTTCATGAAGCCTGTCAGCCTACTGGAGGCAACTCACACAGACCAGACAAGGAATGATGACCATATTCCGTGTGCTAACAGGAATCACGCTATGGTCTTCCAGGATGCCCAATAGCCAGCCACCTGCGGGTGGTCAATGAATTTCTGTTACGGGAAAATTAACTGAGAATTCAATCCAACTTACAATATTTATCATAAATGTAAAATATTACCCAATGCCTCTGGCGCTTAATTTACAGAAGCAAACATTTTAGAAAAAATAATTAAAATTTTGAATTTTATGTTTGTAAATTTATCTTGAATTAGCTTCGGCGTTTACTATCGAGTTCTATTTTATAACTAATTATATACACAATATAATTTAATACTTATAATGAATGTTAAATTTACCAGTATTATTATTATAAAATTATATTGTTATTTTGTACATTTAACTATGTAATATTTAACTTTTTTTTGTTATCAAATCTACTGATACTCGATTAAGTCAGCAGTGTGCCTTATCTTTAAATATGTTCGTTGCCCGCATGTGTTGTAAGGCAACCCTAGTGTTTATGTTTTTAGTCAGTAGTTGTGTTAATAAAGGTTCGTTTCTACAATGAGTGCGAGCAAATTATGTCAATATTGTTTTATGCAATAGCTATATGTTTTGTTGTTAATGTAGGCTTATATTTTCATTCTGGCTTTAGTGTTATTTTAACTCTTTTAATCGTTATTTTGTTAATCGTACACTGCAGAGTTGTTAAAGTTCCTTTGATTTTAAGTGTTAAAAGTTCGAGTGATATTTCAAGAGGTAATTATAAAAAAATACGAATAGATATGTCGAATTCAGAAAGAAATTTGAATACTCCTGAAAGAAACAAATCTATATTAGGTATTGGACTATTTAGTAATTATGATTCAAGATTAGGTCATTCTAGATCAAGTTTAAAATCCAATACTTCTCTATCAGAAAACTTCTCAATAAAATCTCCTAATAGAACTAATTCTAAAGTTACCAAACAACAAAGTGATGAAAACTATGTTTCTAAAGAAGCAGTTTCTTTAGTGGAAAATGAGATGCCTTCTCCCATAAGATCAGGTACATCTCCATTTCGTTCAACACCTCTTAGTTATTCTAAGAGGTTCAATATAAATCCTCAGTCCAGTCTTCGTAATTCTCCTCGCAGCCTTAATCAATCAAGATTTTCATTATTGGGAAATAGCTCTCCTTCAAAGGCACACCAATCTCCAAATTCATCAATAAGGAGCCTTAATTGTGAAGAGTAAGTACATAAATAAGTGAATTTTAACTGTTTTAAAATAAATCATATTTATCTAGTGACTTCTATTTGCTATTTAATATCTTATATTAGTCTTACTTACCGATTCATCTCGAGGCTTAAATAGCTAGTGTTATTATGAATTTTTGTTAGTTAAGTAAACCATTTCAGTTCAATTTTGGTCAAATGTTCAATTTCGTAACTTCATAATTTATATCTGAAGTTCTTTTAGAGATATATCTCATATTCTAATGATTAGGTGTACTGGAGGCTAAAGATCTTATCATTTTTTCATAACTTACTCGGTTGTTGTCGGTAAAATGATTATCAACCTCCATAATCTAGTTATAGTAATAATTGGAAATAATGTTCTTTTACTATATTATTTGGAAAACGAGTTGAACTTTATCTGATTTATAATTTCTGGTAGCTGTGACAGTATCTAGCCCACTCAAAAATATATCTATTATCTCTATATATAGAATTAATTACTTAAGGTGTCATATTGTTCATTAAGATGTTACATATTTTATAAAATTACTTTTGTTAATTACTTAAGCATATTAACTGTTGTTAAGTTAGATTACCCTGAGGTACCTTCATTTGTACCGTTTCAACTTGTATCTGCATAGATGACAATATTGGTAAAGATTTGGTTACTTGGTTTTACAAACATTGTGAGATTGATTAGTTGATTCAAGAATGTCATTTAAAACATTTTTTCATAAATAGTATCTTATTTCATTTTAACAATGATTTTTTAATTTCTTGTAACCTTGCTTGCTAGGTTACTTTAAATTGTATTTTTCCTCATGTGATTATTATAGAGTTTGTTAAATAGTATTTTACACATTATTATAATGATTTATTAGAGCAAAATTCAATCGATTTCCATTTTTCATTCTGTGTTGAGGTAATATTAGTTGATTATTTCATTCTTGGGTTTAACTTCCTCATCTATTCTTGCTGGAGGATGGTGGATTATCTACTGTTCACCAACCTATTTTATTTAAGGTTAAGATTTATTTTAAATAAAATAAATAGTAAATCGTAAACTTTTCATAGTCTGGGATCATAAATTGGGGAACTTTAGTCTCAAGAGACCACTTTGAGCACTATATTTATAATTACTTTTATTGACAAATTTTGTTAAAATAATGTAGTAGTTTTATTTTATGTAAATATCATATTTTGGTGTTGATTAAGATGACATTTTATAGATTTATTTAGTAATATATTTAATTTTTCAAATTATTTTTTAAACCTTTCCAATATTCAGAAAGCTTGTACCATGATATACATACTTATTAGTACCGATTTTGTTCACTACTAAAGTACTCTTTAAGTAATATATAATAATAATCATTGATATTTTGTATAATAATTAACTAAAATCATTGTTTTTTCTTTGTCAGTTTCTTTTTCTTTTTTTTAATGGAGTATAATTGTGGTTTATTATTGTTACATTTTTTTTTTCATTTGCAGAAGGAGTCCATCTAGTTTTTCTGGGCGGATGATAACTGTGGCTAATCAAATGGATAGCGATCAATTTCCTTGGATAGCATACAATGGATCAATTCCGATGATACTTTCTAATTCACATAAGGTATCATCACCTGTAACCAAAGTTAGTTCACCATCCTCAGATGCTAATTCATCATTTAGGAATCGAGTTCGAGTCAGATTGAGTAAACCTAATAAAAGGTAATGTTGTTTTATCCTTTTACAATTCTTGCATTGCTTGTTATAGTATATCACTTGTATTAAGTATATAACTTAATTTTGTTTTCATTGTCTATGAATTAAATACGTATTAGTCCTGTATGAAACCAGAACTTGATGACTCTAGCTGTCAGTGTAGCTACCGTTAAACTGCCTCATTGGTGCCATTTTCTTATTTTGACAATTGAGATTTTTGAAGATAAAAATAAAAGATTTTCAACTCACCGCACAAGTTCCACCCTCCTGCACCATAGTTTTTATGTCGAATTTGGTTCCAGAAAATTCCAATTTATAGAAAACAATGATTTTCTGTTACCGTTTGAAGAAAACTGCTGCAGAATCTCATTGAATGATTGTCAGAGCCTATGGTATATCATATTGCTTTCAGCTCTGTGGTTAAAAAAATTCAAAAGTGGTGATTTTGACATGAGAAATGGAAAGCATTGAGAGCTTTGAAACAATTTGAATACACAGAATTGTATTGATGATGAATACATTGTTGGTTTAAGATGATGCTTTAACACAACTTGCAGAAATCGTCTAAACATGTTTGAAAGCCTTTGAAAAATGTCCGAAGATGGGAAATGATAGCAGTAAAACCAAAAAAAAATCCCTTGTGTAATTCTGCTTACCAGCTACAAAAGAAAGTCATTTCTTTATGGAATTGTAATTGTCAATGAAAAGTGGATGTATTTTGAAAATCCTAAGCATGAATGATCATAGGTAACTGTGCAAACAGTGGACATTGACAGATTGCAAGATGAACTCGCTATGAAAGGAAGACGATGGGTTGGTGTTTGGTAAAATCAGAAGGGTGTGATTTATTATGAGCTGCTAAACCTGGAAATAGTTTATACTGAACGCTACTGCCTACAAATGATTGATTTGAATCAAGTTTTTTATGCAAAATTATTAGAATATCAAAAAAGACCACCACATCATCACAAATACAAATCAGTCAAGCAAATGACTAAAAAATTTTGTTAGGAAATAGTTTCATATGCGGCTTACTCACCAAACTTGGATTTATCCATTTATTCGCAACGGTGGGACATGCATTTGCTGAGCAGTACTTCATATCCTATAAAAATAACCTAATAACTGGTTTATCCCAATGGAGAAACAGTTTTTTTGACATGGAGAGGTGAAAAAAATATATAGATAGCAATGGGATATCCTTTGAATAGGATATTATTTATAATATTTGTTTAATAAAAATTCTGATTCCATATTTACATTCCTTGTATTTATTTACAATTTCATTTTTGAACATGTTTATCTTAATTCAAATAGGTAGGCCATTTTGAGATTGCATGTAGAGTTGAAACTTCAGTGTAATAAATCTTAACATAAGAAATTTCTTGATGTAACAAATTTATTGATATCTCCATGCTTTTTTAATACCAGTATTCAAAGAAAAATATTAAAAAGGACAAAATAATTTAACTTATTGTAATGAATTTTTGCAAAACATATCTATATAGTGAAAAGGACTGTCTATATAATGTTGTAAAGTGTCTGTAACAGTGCTATGATAACAATATGCTGATTGGGAGCCCAATTGGTCAAATAAAAGTAGAAAAAATTGCTGTAAATATGGAATATAAAATTTTCAGTCAGCTAGGGATGACTGCAAAAATGCATTAAAAGAAATAAGCCAAATAAAATAAAAATATTTATAGTTCAAGTGGTGATGATGGTTGAGTATAAAAGAAGTACAAAGTGTGAAGTTAGCCATGGCTGGCTGGATGAACCATTAGAAATTCTTAATGTTGATGAACCTGAATTTTTTTTTTAAATATTCCCTTGACCAAAGTTAGTCATTTGAAGGTGATAAATTGCATGTTGGAAAAACCAACAAACATTGAAACTACACAAAGACACCAACTCAATTCATTAGTCATTGTTAATATTTTGAAGCTACAATGCTTCAAAAATATGACTAATTTTTCTACAGACTATGGTGCAAAGACAAGCTATGAATAATGAGATTGAAATCTATAAATTTCTAGGGGTGAATTTTGACCTTTGTTATACTAAGGTTCCACTGTATAGGTAATAAGGTCATTTTTAGTTGTTCATTAGAGAACTTTTGCTTTTGTTTTGTGAATTATACAATGATTCCGAGTTTGAGTCGCTATTCATTTTCATTATTTTAATGATGAAAATGAATAGCTAAACTTCTACATTGTACTTGTTATTTTTAACATTAATAACCTTGCGAAGGTTCTACATTGTACTTGTTATTATTACAATCATTATTAATTATATGTGTATACTTTCATTTCTATGAGAAAATTTATTGTATGTTTCTTTTTATATTTAGTGATACTTCTGTTTCTAACTCGACCATTGAAAACTCATCAATCCTTGATGAATCTTCAACTACAAAATCAGTTATTCAAGTTCTTAAAGAAATTGCTAGGAAGAGGTGCTTGGCTGTAAGTAAACTGTTGATAATTTTTTTAAAAATTCTATTTAGAATATTTATACATTCATTTCTATTTATAGATTTAAAGTATTGCAACACCCATAATTCTCAAGATTTTCTTGGTTTTGACTTTAATCCATACTTTGTTTATATTTATGGTAATATTATTTATTAAATGAGAGACACTAGGGATTAGACGCATCATTGTTATTCACTGTTTAATAACAAACGATGGAATTTCGATTTATTTATTTCTAAGTTCCTTTCAGTCCATGTTAATCTTTCGTTTGCTTCAAGTCTATTTTCTCTTTTCTCTTTAGTCTAGTAATAACAATTTGTTATAAAGTAAAGTTGAAAGAGGTGAGTGGTAGAGCAGTTTCAAAGCAAGTGGATGATTATTTCCTCCCCTCTTGTTCCTGAAGGGATTATTTCAATGCACATAGTTCTCATTAAAAAAAAGAGAGAGAGAGAGAGAGAGAGAGAGAGAGAGAGAGAGAGAGAGAGAGAGAGAGAGAGAGAGAGAGAGAGAGAGAGAGAGAGAGGCATTTCCTGCCGGCAATATGGAGATGTGGCCCGA
>NW_027110126.1:1007516-1009277 GCF_000696795.3 Halyomorpha halys
GAGAGAGAGAGAGAGAGAGAGAGAGAAGCATTTTTAAAGAAAAATAATAGTAATAGACACCAATGAAAGAGAAAATATGAGGAAATTTACAAATTACAATTGCATAAATGCTAGGGCTCTGTAATGACAGGAATAAGGGATAAAAATAATATCCTAGCTATCCAATAGACATAGAGGGTATGCTTAAAAAACACTTTGGCTTTGACAGTATTTTGAATGCGGGAAATAATTGCCAATCTCCTTCTTTCGAATACCAGAGTGCTGAACTGTTTATAAAAGATACGAGTAAGGAGGAAGTGGAAATAGCCATCGTTAAATTAAAATCTTACACAGCAGCGTGAAGTGTCAATATTCCTAGTGAACTTATCAAGGCTTTTGGTGAAAATGGAGTTTCAAAAATATTCTCTTTTTACCAAAAATATCTGGTAAATTGAGAAAACACTAGGGATAAAGGAAGTATCTACTTATCCCTATTATAAAAGAGGGCCTTGAACAGATCTTAATAACTACTATCAAGGAAACTCACTCTTTACTGTATGTTATAAAATATCTACAGTAATATTAACTAGTTGAATCTATCATGGAAATCACTGAATAATAATCACAGAAACTATCAGAAATAACCAATATGGTTTTAGGCTAAACCATTTAATTATTGATCAAATATTTTGATTTCATTATTACAGAAAAAGTTCAAATACAATGGTGTAGGTCATCAGCTTTATAAATATTTCTATAAGGTTTAAAATTCTATTGATTACACCAGAAGTTGTAAAATATGTTTATCGAGAAGGGAATGCCAAAGGAGTTATTAAAAATTCAAAAAAGTTCCTTGCAAGAAGTTTTAGGTTCAATCGGATTAAAAGTAAGGTAATTCTCTTTCAACTGTTTTATTCAATTTAGCTCTAGAATATGTTATTAGGAAAGTGATGTATACAGAAAAGGGTTTAATTCTGGGTGGTAAAACATCAGTGCTTGGGTTTGCCAATTATTTAATACTGTTTAGTGAAGACAAAAAAACTATAAGACCAAAAACAATTATGTTGATAAAAGCTCGTAATCCACAAAAAATAGAGATAAAACAAAGTATATTTTTAAATAAATAAAGTTCTACATAACTTCTGAAATAAACAGATATATTTCATTATAAAAAATATACAAAATATGGGCCATATTTTATAATTTTTATTTTATATTTTTCATTTTTATAAGTACATAATTTAATGTTTTTTTCTTATCTAATTGATTAGTCTGAAGAAGATGAAGAACCTGAAGGGCAACCTCAGGCTAAACGTCGTACTGAACATAACTTGTACCTGTCTCATTTGGAAGGAGAAGTAGAAGAACAGGCACCATTAGCCAAATTAAGGTTTTAATCGTATATCTATATTATATAGTATTTTACATTTAAAATGTTTATTGTCTCATTGTTTCACTGTGGCCGTGAGTCAACACTGTGGGTTCTGGAGCCCTCCTGGGGTAAGAAAAGGGTAATAGTAACAGATAGATAAGAGAAGAAATATTAAAGAAAGTACAAATAGAGAGATGAAAAAAGAAAGAAAAAAAATACAAATCAAATGATGAGACAGAATGCATACCTATTTTGATGGCAGTCAAAAATAAAGTGACCATTGGTATTGGGAGGAGTGGGGATGGCAGTTATGCCACAATAACGAAAATAATTTGTAAAGTAAACATAGTAAAAAAATATTTAAATTAGGTGAACAATAAATGGTAATATACATAATAGGGGGAGAAGAA
>NW_027110126.1:1011332-1020535 GCF_000696795.3 Halyomorpha halys
TTCATTTACTATTTATAACCTTTAATTTTTCTTATTATATCTTACGTTTTTACATTTTATACCCCTGTTATTTTACCTTATGTTTTTTCTTTTTTTCCTTTTTGTAACTATAGTGTTTGTATCTTTTTTAGCTCTGACGAAGCCCTACAATGTGGGGCGAAACGTTGGCTCAATAAAATAGTATAATTCTACTATTTGAGTTTTTTTTTTACCGCACCCGGACCATATTCCATTCATTAATTTGATACGTGTGAAATTAGTTACATATTAGTATTGATGAAAAAAATGGTATATGAGGCAGTAGGATCCCTTTGATGTTATATAATGACTCGATATAGTTCAATCTAAAGGTAGTTCGAAAGGAAAATTTTAATGTTTTCTTTAGTAGTCAACAAGAATCTGATGTCCAACAGTTTTAGTTTTGGTTTATAATTTTCAAAATAAGCATTTTATGGAAAAGTTAATCCAATATTAAAATAAAGCAGCGAAAATTTCCTAAATTGTATATGCTTATGACAAGACACAAACACAAGTCAAATGAAGTTCAACAGTCCAGTTGAATTCAAATGAAGAAAGTTTTGGTGTAATTGTTTTTAGTGATTTACTTCATGTTTTTTGGGTTGCTGAACACAAACTGAAGTTTTCCAACAAAGTAATCATTTTATGTTCATTTAAAATTTAAGTGTACAAGCACTTGTGATAACTAATATATTATTAAACATTTTTAATTATTATGACAATTTTTTTTTTCATCTCACATTTTCCCCTCTTTATTCATGGGGGGGAGGAGTAGGTTGTTTCATTTAAGACTGTAAAAAGTTAGAAAACTTGACTGATACTGTTGTAGACACTGTGTATATTTATATAATAATGTAATCAATGTTGGGGAAATTCTGGAAAGATCTAGAATCAGGGAGGAATTTCAATTAACAAAATTGGTTGACAACGTGTCTTAGTATTCCCTATTTACTAATGTGTAAATCTAACATCACATAATTTAACATATAATATTACACATAAAATGATTTAAAATTGTATAATATTGTGTGAAAATAGTTTCCACAACTTAATTGTGTCCTAGTTCATTACTACTTATGGGAACACTGATGTTTTCAATTAGTGATGTCATGCTAAACCAATAGTATATTAATTTACTTATGTATTAATTATCTGTAATTTATGTCATTTAATCCATTTTAAAAAAAATTAATTTTCTCTAATTATATTTCTCACTTAAAGGTTGAATGGGGAAGATGAACGAATGAAGAGAACTCGAGAACCGGATTGGGATACTTCCAGTGTTTCAAATCCAAAACGACCTCGAAAAAGTTACAACTTTGTCAACAATGAAATCATTTCATCTCTCAGTTCTAGCATTGGTCTTCAGACTTTTAAACCTTGTGAGTTATTTAAATTATAATATTTATTGACCTTAAGATATGCCGTTTGTCGTTTTCTAACTATACTTTATCACTCTTCATCATTCTGAATAGTTTTGGTCTATGAGACATAATTCCCATCCCCCAAACATAAAAATAAAAAAATTTTTATTGAGTGCCAATATTTGGCCTACATCAGGGCAGTGCATCTTCTTATACCTGTCAGCTCATGAAGGCCTACGATTTAGGCTAAAACATCACAATCAAAAATAAGTTTTACATATTACGAGTCTCATTCACTGAGCTTTCTTGTCTTCTCTCGTCCCTGACCAACTACTCTTTATAACAATGTTAAATTCTTGATTCGCTATAAAAATAAATTAAACAATTATATAAAAGAAGAAGGACTCTAAAGAAAATAATAAAAATATTGTCATTCTTATAATTTAATATGTACAGTGTCTAGATTGTATTGTAAATTGTAGAAACCTTGAAAAATTTAATAACTAGAATAAAGCAGTAAAAAATTATTGTACGAATTAATGACTCGTTAAATATTAATATTACATCTACTGATGAGACACAATCTTGTTAAGAACCATCATTTTGATTTCAATAAGGTAAACATTTATAATAAAGGAAGGGATAATACAATCTAACATTCCATTGAATCCATAATATTACAAAAAAAAAAAATTAAAAGTGTTACATTTTAAGAAAGATATTAAAAGTTTGTTCATCACTAGGTATTTGAATCATTAGTGTGGTACCTTTAAAAATTTACAAGTTAACAACATTGTCTTAATTATTAATTTTTAAACTCATCAGATAAAAAGTAAAACATAGTAAATAGTCCAATTTAATATAAAGAAATGTGAAGAGACTAATTTTCAGGGTTTGTTTTAATTGAATCGTGTTTTTAAGTATTAAAATTTGAAGTACCACCAATGGGTGGTTCCTTCCCAAGATTTTCAAGTGTAAATAAAAAAAAAAATCAAATCTTTATATATTTAAATTGGATATTAAGAAATTATAACTATAGGAACTCAATTTATAGTTAAAATGATTTTGGAAATAAAATAAAGTTTTATGATAATTAAAATACTATATTAATAATAAATGGAATTTTGTCCGGTTCCGGTCCATATTCGGTGTGACCATATCCATATGCCGGTGTGACCGCACCTGGACCATATTCCATTTATTAATAATACACACGGTCAATCAGCGATCTTCCATTAAGATACTATGTATTTTTTCTGAAAGTTGTATTGCATCGTTGTCGCTGGTTTTGCAACCTGCAGAATAGGTTGCAACATAATGAAATCCCTCCCTCTTTGATACATAGATGCTTTGTGGCGGAATTCACAAGTTTTATTTATATGACTTTATTTGGTTTTTGATGGATTCACAAGTTGGTATACAATAGAGCCATCAAAATAGTTGTTATTTTTCTTCATCACAAAAAAAAGAAAAAACATTCAATGGCTTTACCTACACAATTCAGCCTGTAGTTGAATATTCTTTTGGTATCATCAAAACTTTGTCAATGATAGGTTCTCATTAAGGCTGAATGTACCGATTTTTAGTAAGTTTTTTTTTTTCAAGAGATGGCAACACTTTCGGGGCTAATTTACTTTTCTTCTCATTTGAATACGGAATAATAAATTTCCCATCTGTAAACGGATTTACCATCTAGTACCCCATAGAAGTTACTGAAATTGGTTCATTAATTTTTGTTGTAATTATTTTGGGATTTAAAAAATTTATCTTTTTTATTATTTGTAAATCAAAAAAAGTGAGCTTATAGCCACTTGACCACAAGCAAATAAAACAGGTCTGCGCAAACAGATTAATTTTTGGTTGCATAGGGTGATCGTAAAGAGAAAACTACGATTTAGGATTAAACCCGCGAGATTTGTAATTGCTAGACCAGAGGAAGTGGCAGCTTACCCCCACTTCTCTAGACGTTGATGCTACGAGAGCCGCAATGTTTGTCTGCTTGATCTATGTATTTCCACGCTTTTTTGATATTTTTTTATTTTTTTACTAATACTAAAGTGGAATTCCGAAATGAGAATACAACATTTTTAAAATTAAAATAATTTTAATTTTAATAATAATGTTTTTAAATTTATTTCTTTAGGTAAATTTTGATTTCCTTGTCAAAATATTTCATTGCTAAATTTATCATAATTTACCATTGACATCACTATATTGTTTGTGTTTATTTTTCTCATATTTAGAGAAATAAAAAAACCAAAATTAGAAATAAATATTGTATCGGATAATATTTATGAGAAGATAGTTGGAGGTGCGGTCAAAGAATAACACAAATAAGTTAAAAAGCTTATCTACTAGTGCCAACGTTTCGGCCAGAATTTATAGCCTTCATCAGGGCTAAGAAAAAAACAAGATAGCAACTAGTGAATAAAGAAATATAGAATGATTAAAGTAAATAATTGTACAGAATGATAAAAATATAGATAAAAATAATGTAATGAAAGAAGTGGGAAATAAAAGGTATATATAGGTAATTAAATATGTGAGCAAAATAACATAATTAATAAAATAAAAATTTAAAGTTATATAATGCAAAGAATATTGAAATATGAATAATTTAATTTAATAATAATAATTTAAAAATGGAAAGAAAATATACGTAACTAATGTAATATGTAAGTCACAAAAAGAAGCACAGAGAAACAAAATACAAAGTTAGTAAGACAAAGAAGTAATTAGTAAATAATAATAATAATAATAATACTTTGCATTGTGTGTGTATTGAAAAATAGACGATAAAAGGAGAGATCAACAAGTTCAAAAATAATAAGCAAATTTCGTAAAAGCAGTGAACATTACAATAACATAAGAAACACTAAAATTTAGTTCTGTCGGGTTCACTAATGTCTAACGACCTCATTAATCTGGGATTTAATAATTCAGGAAGTATTACTTACATGTATCAAAGAAGGAATATAGAAGAAGGCGAGCCAATGGAGGTCAATGCCCAACAAGTTCAGAAGAAAAGCCTTCGGCAGAGACTGAGCGGATCGCCAAGTGAGTCGGCGGAAGTTTCGGAGTAACAGAAACTGAAGACGAAGTGGATGAACAAAGGAATAGTCATAAGCAAAGAAACCAAGAAAGCACGTGGTGGCGAGGACTAGGAGGAAGGAAGACACGTGAGATCTGAGGAGGATGTAAGCAGAGAGGCCACCGTACATTGAAAAACTATCACGTGAAAGGAGAGCAGAGGGGTCTGCCTATTATCCGAATAAACGAAGGAGTAAGCTGTCTGGTGGACACGACCGGTTCAAAAACCATTTCTTGTAGAGAAGTACTATTTAGCGGCGAGGCGAGGACCCTCCAAGTAAAGGTTTGCAAATGTAAATTAATCACTCTGGGTGTACCTTGCAGTAGTATAGAGGATAGGACTGGGTAAGTGGGGGGCTAAAGGGGGGATTTCAACAATTCATGTGGTGAGTAGGATGCTTAGGGATTATCAGGTGATTATTGGTTGTGATCTTTTAGAGAAGGTGGGGCTAAGATAATAAAAGAATAGTAATGGGAAATGGAATACTAAAATCAGACGAAAGAAGTGCAGATGCCAACAAACAATAGCAGACGGGAAGGCGCGAGTAGGGACAGCAACGCAGGTGGAGAATCAGAAGGACGCCATTACAACGGATTTGACGATATTTTCTTTAATGAGGAAGAGGTATTGAGTTCAACTGAAAGGACCGTTCATGAGATTCCACCAAAGCAGGAAAGAGTGACATGTGCTAGAGAATGAAGATACCCACAGGTACTCTGGAAGAACATAAGAAACGAAATAGAAAACTTTACCACAGGTACTCTGGAAGAACATAAGAAACGAAATAGAAAACTTTAGAAGACAAGGATTCATTGTAGACAGCACGTCACCCTATAATAGTTCGTTGAGGGCGGTGTGGATGAAGCCTATGCCAGGTGAGAATGGGGAGATATATAGGGTGTTGATCGATTAACGTAAGCTCAATGATAATACCGTCGCAGATAAGTATCGGATACCGAGTTTTGAGGATATCCTTGACAGACTAGGAGGGGCTAAAATCTTTAGCACCCTAGACGTGAAAGCAGGGTATCACCTGATTCGTATGCACCGTATTTTAAGAGAATGCCGTTAGGTCTGAAGAACGCGAACAATACATTTCAAAGGTTAACAGACGAATTTTTTGAGATATAGATGAATCAGTTTGCCTGATTTACCTGGATGACCTCCTGGTGTTTAGTAAATTGGTTACAGACAATTTGTAACACTTAAAGAGCATTTTTCAGAGGATGCGAGAATTCGGATTAAAACTATCTCGAGAGAAGTCATTGCTGGGACAAAAACAAATACATTTTCTAGGACACACCATATCTCAGGAGGGGGTAAGATCGGGCAATTGAAGACAATATAAGAAATTGTATAAATCAGTAGCAGAAGGAACCAGTACTAGCATTTCCTGACTTACAAAAGCAGTTCACGCTCACGACAGACGCTAGTGAGTACGCGCAGTGCTGTCACAAGGAAGTGAGGTAAGGTATCACAGTGGCAGAAGCACGTTGCAGCGCCTTTGAATGAGAACGAATGGGTTATATATTATTATTGATAATAATTATATATCATATTATAGACCATAATATGGTCAATAGAGCTTTCCCAATTCTACTTGTTCGGGAGAAGATTTAGGGTCCAGATGGACCACATTCCCCTCCAATGGTTGGGGAAGCTAAAGGAATCGTCGGTGATAATTACAAGGTGGAAAGAACTCTTGATCCAGTACAATATGGACATCACGTACAAACCTGGCAAGGAAAACGTTGTAGCAGATTGGCTCTCGCGAGCAATAATAGTAAATGCAGTAGAATATGACCTAGGGAAAACGTCTGGAATTGGAAGTTAGTTTTTGAGGGAGTGGACTCCGGAAGGAGGACAGCAATCCCCAGAATGGGGAAGAGACGTCCGCAGAAGAAAGCTCAAATGACAAAAGACCGACGAAAATAGAGGAGCTTGAGGAGATTATTAACAAGAGGTACCAGATTATTTGGAAGATAAAAACGACGGGGTTGCTGAAAGATAGAACATAGCAAGTACAGCAGCAGTATCATTTCGACTGTCTGGTCACAACCGGGAGGAGATTATTAACAACAAGAGGTACCAGATTATTTGGAAGATAAAAACGACGGGGTTGCTGAAAGATAGAACATAGCAAGTACAGCAGCAGTATCGTTTCGACTATCTGGTCACAACCGGGTGTCAAAGAGGATCAAATCTGTAGAGGACTAAAAGAAGCATCCAATGCCGGTAAAATTTACCATTTATATATTACGCGAAAGAACTAACTGCTATGGAGAATGGAAAAAATTGGCATAGATCGATAGTTTATTCGATGCACATTGATGGTAGGCTCTCTGCGAGATCCAGAACATCAAAAAGAAGTGTTGGCGTATCACCAAGGAAAAACTAATCATCATGGGCTGAACGAGACTTTACAAGCATTGCGGCGCAAATATTTCCACGTGCAGCTCAATAAGAGACCTCTACCGCGAACACACCGCTAAGCGACTTAAAGGTGAATCCTTTCACCTGGAAAGGCTATAAGTGAGCCATAGTCATCGATGTATTCAGTAAGGTGACTATGGCATATGCAGGACAAATCAGCGGAGGCGGTTTTACGAGCCCTTCGGACATGGTTCTGATTATATGGTGTGTCCGACAGAATTTCTTCCGACAGTGTGAGAAAATTTGACAATACAAGTATCAGAGGGGAAATGAGAATATTGGAAGTGGTTCGGCACCTCAACATCCAAAAAGCCGCCGAGCGACTCCATAGCACTCTAAGTGATGAGGGTACCAGCTAGAAAGGGGACTGGAATGGGCAGACGCAGCATACAACCACTCCATACACACTGTCACGGGGTTTGCCCTATTCAAAATTCTTTATGGGATGCAGGTACGTCGACGGACTGCCGTGGTACTTTGCCGGGAGAGGATGAAATGCCGGTAATGCTTTGGCCTTCCATAAGTCAGGAACAGGATTCACGAGGAAAAGAGTTGAAGAGTGGTACAACATAACTTCTGCTTTCTATACCTGCAATATCATCGGCGTTAGTGCAAATTTCTTTGGTGAACAACGGCATATTCCGGGACCCAGTTCTGAATCTTACTCAGAAAACCCATTGGTAGCAGTACCACCAGTTACAAATCAGTTTCCACCTCTACCGTAAATCACCATGCCACAAGCACATGCCAATGCTCTGGAGTGGAACTCTGGATGGCGATGGCACACAATATCTCAGGGACAATATCAGACGGTGCATCAAGAGGTTGTAGAGCAAGAGCCGGTACTTGCTTTTCCGGATTTCACTCGGCAATCCACAATAACAATAGCTAGTGAGTATGCACTAGGAGCGCTGTTGTCTCATGAGGGCGAAAGGGGAGAGCGCCCAGTGGCATACGCCAACAGGTGCCTAATGGAGACGGAAATTAGAAATAGCACAATGGAGCGAGTACTCCTTAGAATAGTGTGGGCTGTCGATCATTTTAGGCCATATGAGTTCAGTAGAAGGTTCAAGTTATATACTGACTACAAACCACTCCAGTGGGTGGGAAAACTGAAGGAATTGTCAACCAGAATTATAGGCTGGAAGGTGTTCCTAGCCAAATATAACATGGATATATTATATAAACCAGGTAAAAAAAAAGTGGTTGTCTCGATTACCGTGGAACAAGAAAAGGGACAACGAGGCTGCGAAAATGGACGCCAAGAGAGAAAGAACATGGGTGACCATGATTGACCTCTTGCAGCAATGGTGCACCAGGTGCGGGACAGGTTTTCGTAGCTAGTTTTGGAACGGCCGCATCTTGTTGGATGGTGGAAGAGAATTCGACAACTCCTTGATCCGAAAGGAATTGAAGGATATCGATGTGATGTGGCACCTTAACACACCAATAATGATTGAGGTCGAACTCCCTAATTCTCTGGAATTCGTCCGAGGTACTCTTTTTGCATATTGCTCACAATGGACTGTTGTAGGGCGAAGTGCTGTCCACAATTGGTTCCTTAAACTTTCTATTTCTTCCCTAATGTGTTTTCGAAGTGCCTGGGGATATCACCTCTCCTTCACGTGCTTCAGCCTATCCTGCTTCAGTGTGATTTTGTGCACCATTTTTCCTGTAGCTCTCGGTACTTCCCCTTCTTTATAAAAAATATCTTCATATTACTTCAATATTGCCTCTTTCCAACTCTCCCTCTTGTTAATCAAGTCCATTCTCACTTACAGTCATACACGAGCTTCTGAAAGCTGTACCTCTCCAATTCTAATATTCCACTGAACCCCACTATTTTTTATTTTCGCTATCACCTTTTCCAAAATATCTTGTAGTCAATGATTATCAGCGATAATCAATGATTATCTGGTTGTCTCGGGGCATTTTCCTCATTACATGGACTGTTTCCTCCCTTAGCTCCCCAATTATCCAATTCCATTTCTGATTTCCCTTTAATGCTGCAAGGGCTACCCAGAGTGATCAACTGACAGTTACATACTCTGGCCTGTAGTTCCCTCTTTCCACCACTCAATCTCTCAAGGGCCTCTCGGCAGAATAATGTGTTTCCCAGGGTTAATAAGACAGCAGGTTCTGCAGAAAGGAGGAAGAGACTGCCTATCACATCATGTGCAAATGTGATAGAGTGGCAAGAACACGATTCCTCATCTTTGGTGAGGATCGTATCTTGGATCCCAAACATTGCAAAACTGTGGATCCTTACACAGTGTCCAGATTTGCAAAGGCAATTG
>NW_027110126.1:1026105-1035922 GCF_000696795.3 Halyomorpha halys
TTAGGAGTAGTTGAGAGCGAATCCAAAAAAAAAAAGTTATAAGGAACGAATGGAAGAGAAAGTCCCTTTATTGAGTCCAGTACCTGTGGACCAAATTTATTTTTTAACAATGCAACCTTTATTCTATAATATATTATGTTGTAGTACCTTACAAGATACGCTTTTCAAAAGATAAACAAACTTCATCTTTCGGTATTAGACATTTGAGCAAGTTACTTATTTTTTGATTTTCCGCAGTCAAAATATCAACGATAAGATTTACAAGGGAAACATTAGGTTTGATCACTGATACAAATAGCTTTTATGCCCATTCCTAACAAGCTTACTATATTAAAATACAACAAATAAAAAATAAAAATAAATATGTAGAAAATTTAAATAATGATTATTTTTTATTTTTCTTATTGCCACATTGATTATTTTGTAGCCAGATTGCATTTTGAAAAATCAGAGATCATATTATAGGTCTCAAACTCGTGTAGGTTAATAAAAGTTGGATTGCTAAAGATATTCTGTGGTTTGAATATTCAAATTAGATTTATATGTACAGAGTTTCCTGTAAGTGTTTACCAATATAACAGAAAAAGACTCAGAAGTGAAATTATAATAGACAAATAAGGGTTGTTATCACGAAATAAGTGTTTCATTGTTGCGTCCCTTTCTTTTCATTATTTCTCCAAGTAGATCAGACAAGTAACTTAGTTTGAAAAATATTTGTACTTCTAAAATTTATTCTAAAACGTTTCTAATTATAATAAATTTAAAGAATTATTTATTTACACTTCTGTAACTTATTTTTTGAAAGTACAAATCAGACAATAGTTGTGAATAATTATAAAAAAAATATAACATCCATTAAAAAATATAAAAAATTAAAAGCAAACAATAGGCTAAAATCTCACGATTCAGGAAATATTAATTGTAATTAGTAATACTAATTAGATAGTTTAGAGTGCTACCAATGGGTAGTTTCTCTACACGCCTACAACACTCCAACTTAGATCAGATTTACTGAATGTATTAAATAAATATTTAAAAAAAAAAAAAATTAGATAGTACTAGAGAGAAAAAAAATTAATGCAAATTATTTTCAATATTAGTGTAGAAATAAATAATAGCAGAATACCAATACAAATTTACAATAACTATTCTCAAATTTAGGTATTGCTATGAGAAAGTTAGTTTTAGCAGCCTTGAGTTGCCGTATCGTTCCAGCTGGTACCACCTCAAACGGTTTCCTTCCATTTGTAAACAAAAACGTATTTTTCTCTTTACGATCGCTGTATAAATGCCATAATTTCACGGAATGTCTCATTGGTTTCAGTGAACGGTCCTACAAGTGCCTAGAAGGCCACATTTTTAAAAATATATCGTTAACTCATATTTTTGCATCTTATTTTCCTTATTATTGGATTAGTGCTTTTTTAACATAATTTCAGTAACTTCTATTTTCGAAAAACACAAAATGCACTTTACAGATCCGAAATCGGACCATCCGTTCAGGAGTAAATAGAAAAGTAAATTTTGGTGCGTCCCATGAAGCGGTAAATTTAGCCTTAAATATTGTGTGTACAGGGCTGTCCTGTGTTTAGGCATTACTTTATGTTGGAGTGTTGTCTGTTTAGTACAGGATTATTCAGTTGTACTTGTTGTTAATTACTATCTTCAGAAATACGATGGAATATTGAATTTATGAATCTGGAATTATTGCTTCTTTAAGCAACAATTTAAAATTTTTTTCAATGTATAAATTATTCAAAAATCTTTATATTCTATTGCTTCTGTTATGATAACAGTAATAAGGTTCATCAAAAAAATTATTAACTAACTGTATCCATCATACCTCAAAAGAGTGATGTTGATAAGGAATAAAACTTTTGATTTGAATCACTTATGAGCTCTGTGTGTGTCACCGCATCATTAATAAGTTAGTCTACGGTAAGTAATTTCAATCACCATCCAGTTCAGTTTCCTTTGAGTAGTAGTTCCGTGTGGAGGCAGCCTTACAATTGTATTTGAATAGCTTTCAATTAGCCTGCAAATACTATTTCCTAAGATTGTATTATGTATAACATATTATAAAATAAATAATCAAGTGTGTTTTGGTACATTTGTCTAAAAACAAATTATTTTATTTTATTTTCCTCAGCTCAGCGAAAAAAATCAACAAGGAAGAGTATAGCAATCCAAGTTCAAACTCTTGTTCCTGAAGTAAGTTTTATTTTTTTTTTCTTACTTTTAAGGTTATTTATTACTGCATTGGTTCCAAATGTGTGCCAAAACCAAAGTAATTAATGATAATAATTTATTAGAATTAATTTACTTTTTGTTGATTATAGCAATTACAATTTAAGGAGTTATTATTAGAGAATTATCGAAGATGTATTTGTACTCTATACTGTCATACTTGTAATATGATAGAAATGAAGAATGGCGGTTACCACAGAACTTTATTACAAAAAAAAATAATAAATTAAAAAACAGCCTATTATTTTTTCAAATAGTCTTAAATTTTCATCCCTTTTTTTTTCTTATCTCTAAAAATAAATTTCAATGGTCATCTATGCTTTTTATATGCTACTGGTAAGTTATAAACATTCTTAAAACTCTGAGGTATTTTAACCTTTACAATACCAGTGAAAAAGTGTCGACCTTAAGAACAGTGTTGCCACTAAAGTTGAACTTAAATAAAAAAAGATGGATAATATGATCCATTTGCAGAGAACATTGAATAAAGTTGAGCTGGCTCTAGACTATTTCTAATCTACCACTGTTCTTAGTCTCTCATAATGTTTCTGGCCTGATGGAAATTTTTACCTCTCCTCTTCAGTTAGCATAATTTCCATGTCTTAGAACAATTGATAGATTCTCCCATACTATGATATACTTAATCCTATACTTAATACCTTTATAAAGAAAATAATAGAATAGAAGAACTGACAGATGTTATGATAATTTTGTAGGAGAATATTGGAGAAAAAAAAGAACTTCCAGAAAAGCCTAGTCAAAAGCCCAAATCACCTCCTAAGACCAGAGATGCTGGAGTGGAAACTGATCCTCTTCCAGAGCCAAGACCTAGATGTATGTATACCTTATTTTTATTTATTTATTTTTCTGTATAAAATAAAAATTCTTATAATTTCTGGTGTAAATCAAGGAATTTTCAGTTGGTTGAAGAAATAGGAACTCTACCTTCCAGTTGGGCAAAAATTGTTGGATTTATAATAATACTGACTTATTTGTCAAAATTTTCTTAAAAATTCCAGAAAACATTAAAAACTAATCGCTTCCAAGTCCATATTTTCCACTTCCTTATTCACTTCTCTTGTACATAAAATGCCCACATTGTACATCTCATTTACTTCATGAGTCTGACCTCTTTTTCCTATCTGTCCCTTAATGGTCCTCTTTACCTGTCTTATGTTCAGATGAAATCTAGGATCACCAATAACTCAGATTATCATTTTTTCACTGCTGACCACTTTTAAAGAGATTCATCTTTCTTGGAATCATATATATTATTTCCTAACATATTTTTTGAAAGTAAAATCAAAATTTGTTCTTCCCTAAAAGTAAGAAGTCATATCTGATCCCTTTATAAAACTGTAGTTGTCGTTTTTATAATTTTTACTTTCACTACTCTGATAATCTGGTTACAGAAATGAATTACAGATTGAATTTTGGGAGTTTTCAACAGAAATACACGTTTTGAGGTCCAGGTCCCCTAAATCCAAATAATCTAGTTTTGAAAAATTGTGTTTTTTTTTTGTTTTGTTTTTTTATTATGGGAGATAGAAATCTTCAAAAGATACGGACGGGCCTATAGCTATCTGTGTGTGGGATTTTTACCCACTAAAACAACATATTAGGAACCAATTGTAGGAAACGACCATTAGGAACAAAATTTTTATTCTTTATTCTCACCTCGAGGAACTCTGAAATACAAATTTTTATAGCAACAGAAGAATAGAAATTTTTATTCATAACTTTTGTCTTCTCTTGTCTTTAGATATTTTTTTTTCTTTCAAACATTACAAAAATAGCAATCACTTGAACATGAGCCCACTAATCCTCTCAAAATATGGAGACATATCTAGGGTAATAAGTGAAAGTTGTCTGATACATGTACCGCAACAGATTTCTGGACAGTACCTCACCTCAGTGACCTCACTAATCCTCTCAAAATATGGAGACATATCTAGGGTAATAAGTGAAAGTTGTCTGATACATGTACCGCAACAGATTTCTGGACAGTACGTGACCTCACTAATTTTTTACAGAACAAAAATTTTCAGTTTAAAATATATTTATATAGATCATAACTGTACTAGTTTTAATTTTCATTTTAAAATATAGTTATTTAAGTCATAACTGTACTAGTCTTAAGTTTTAGGTATAAATATTTCAGTAACTTAATTTATAGAAACATTCTGGTAGGCTATTAATCTAAAAAAAATTAATGTTTTATTTTTGTTTTGTTTTTCTAGCACCAGTCAAAGAGAAAGTTGTTTCTGACGTTAAGGGTATTTTAAAATCAGCATTAAAGAAATTTGATATCCAACCTTCAACTTCCGTAACTATTGGATCAAATAGTATGGTTACATCACCAATAAACAGTATACCTCCAGCTTTATCTGATGGTCCATCCAAAGTTTCATTAGGAGCTTCGTCTGCAGCAAATTTAGTCACTCCATTTTCTTCTGCAAACCAATCAGCTATTGCTATTTCTGCTCCATTGAGCTCAGAAAAAACTCTCGGTTCATTCAGTTCAACTACTTCTAAAAGTACATTGGGATCTGTATCTACTCCATCTAATGCGTTTACAACACCTGCCTCTGCTCCTCAAATAACTTTTGGTATGCCATCTACAGCACCAGAAAAAATATCCGAAGCTGTGACAACTAATGAAAACAAACAAGAATTATTTTCCAAAGTGAATGGAGATAAAGTAGGATTTAAAGTAGAAAACAAGGATGTTGCCAAGACTGAACAGTCTTTCAAGTTTGGTGTTACACCATCTGATTCTAGCATTGGACCCTCAGTTTCGCAGCCTCAAGTGACTAGTTCTAGCCCATTCAATTTTAAGGTACCTGATACTTCAGCTTCCAATCAAGCATCTTTACCTGTTTCGAGTTCATCTATCTTTTCATTTGGGTCTCCTAAAACATCTGATGCATCTGATAAAACTAAAAACACCGGGGAACAGAATCCTGTTTTTGGAAGTACATTAAATACTCCTGCAACATCATCCATAATTCCAGCAACTTCAGTACAACCTTCAAATTCAAATCCTTCAACAGTAACTACTAGTAATTCATCAGAACAAAAATCTGAATTACCAAAATCTTCCGTTTTTGCTTTTCAAAACAAGCCAGCTGAATCCATAAAATCCTCAACTGAAAATAAAAAAGAAGTGGCTCCATCCAGTATTTTCAACTTTGGAAAACCAGAAAACAAGATTAATCCCGCAAACAGTAAAACTGAAGCTAAACCGTTTCAGTTTGGAAGTGGAGGGTTCACTTTTGGCCAAACTAATAGTAAAGGATCAAGCGCTGATTCTTCCAATAATGCAGCTACTCAGCCGGTTTCTATTGCACCATTAGCAACAGCTAGTAATACCACATTGCAACCAGTATTCAGTTTTTCTGGTTCTGCAAAAAAAGATGCAAATTCTGGGGGATTTACTTTTAATGTGCCTGCCGCAACTAGTAATGATCAGAAGAGTTTATTTAATTTCAATACTTCCTCTAGTTTTGGTTCAACTTCTACTTCTACAAAGTCTACATTTCCACCTTCTTTATTTGGAAATAATTCAGAAAACACTAATACTTCAAACAACACTGTTGCAAAAGTTAATAATGTCCCGTCTAGTAATACAAATGCTATAAATGCAACTTTTGGAAATGCAACGAGTAAGCCAGCTCCTACCTTTGGTTTAAGCACAGCGACTTCAACTGCACCAACATTTGGAAGTACAGCAACTTCTGCTGCTCCAGCATTTGGAAGCACAATGCCTTCTTCTGCTCCAACATTTGGAAACACAGCGACTTCTGCTGCCCCAACATTTGGAAGTACTGCGACTTCTGCTGCTCCAACATTTGGAAGCACAGCGACTTCTGCTGCTCCTACATTCGGAAGCACGACATCCACAGCTCCTACATTTGGAAGCACAGCGACTTCTGCTGCTCCAACATTTGGAAGCACAGCCACTTCCACAGCTCCAACATTTGGAAGTACAGAAGCACCGAAACCAGTATTTGCTAATGTCTCAAATCAGCCCTCGTTTGGAAATCCAGTCTCCAATACTGCAGTTTTTGGTAGTAACATCACAACAAATGAAGCTAATAAATCATCAGTTTTTGGAACTGGTAGTACTATTACTAGTCCTCCAGCATTTGGAGCCTCCAGTGCTAGCAGTACTGTTCCAACATTTGGCAGTGTTGCTTCTGGCAATAATAATAATAATCCTCCAGCATTTGGAAGTTCAACTGGAACTGCTCAGCCAACATTTGGAAGTGCAGGTGGAACTGCTCAGCCAACATTTGGGAGTTCTAGTGGGACCGCTCAGCCAACATTTGGAAGTTCAGGTGGAACTGCTCAGCCATCATTTGGTGGTTCTACTGCTGGAGTATCTAATAACCCTACTTTTGGAAGCACTACCACCAATGCAAACATTCCAGCATTTGGAAGTGGGGCAGGGTCTGCATTTGGTAGTACTACCGTTGGCAGTACTTTTAGCACTGGTACTACTGTCAGTGGTACAAATCCATCTCCTTTTGGTGCCTCCACAGCTGGGCCTAGTGCACCAGGTTTTAGTGGTACAAACAATGTTCCGTCTTTTGGTGCTACTCCAGCTTTTAGTAGTACCCCTTCAGTACCAGCATTTGGCTCTTCTACTTCGACATTTGGAAATAATCCTACAACAACTCCAGCTTTTGGAAACCAATCCCAGCCTAGTTTTGGTAGCCAGTCAGGAACTTCATTTGGCAACTCATCTACATTTGGCCAAACATCAAGTACTCCCTCTTTTAGTACCCAGAATTCATTCAGCACCCAAAATACTGGTACTCCAGCATTTGGATCTACTCCAGCTTTTGGCAGCAGTTCAACCAATACTTTTGGTGGCACATCAGTGCCAGGAACTACACCTGCTTTTGGTACAAGTCAAACACCAGCATTTGGGTCTTCAACCACTTTTGGAAGTCAGGAAACTACCAAACCATTCACTTTTAACGCACCAGCTACACAGCCAGCCCAGGCAGGAACGTTCAATTTCACTGCTCCACAACCTCAGCAAAGTTCAGGAGGTTTATTTCAGTTTGGAGCTGGTACTACTGGTGCACCATCCACCCAGCCTTTCCAGTTTAATGCAGCCCAATCAAGTACTCCAGGTAGGATGAGTTTCTTAGCACTTTTATGATTTTTATATTGTCTGTAATGATAAGAAAATGGTGTACATTCATATATGAATGATTTTCATTTTAGTCATAATACATATACTATAAATCAACTCGATTGATGAAGTTTTTAAGTTCACTACCTTATATGTGATAGGTTTTATGACATTTAGCCTTATTTTGAACATTTAACAGTTATCGGTTAACCTCAAAAAATATATTAATATAAATTACCTTATAACCTTCAAACTTATATTAACTATAAATTTTATATTTATAAAGACATTATAAGTTATTCGTCAAAAGAAAAAGAAGCCAATTTACAAAGAGCTTGGACAAATTAACTGGTGTGAGGACAAAACTAAGATCTCTTTACTTTTAATTTCTCACTTGAAGAAAAATATTTTTTCCATTTTAATAGCATGGCCATCGTTTGTGTAATCTTGCTTATTACAGTGAAATACTGATTGTCCAAAATAATCAGGATCTGAATTATTTTGGATTCACAAATTTTTTAGATTAAAATTTAATTTCATTAAAATGTGATTATTTAGATATTATTAATTATGATTACACAGATCATTTTAGGATAGAGCTTCCTAGTACAGTAGTGTAAATAGTTCTAAACCATGAAGCTTACAGAATAAATGTAGTTCGGGTAAAAGAGTTCTTAGGAACTATTCCTGGCTGCAAGCAAGGATCCAAGTTAAAATTATTTGGAAGAGTGATTGAGGGCCGATAATCAGACATGATCGTTGTCTGGACCATAAGATTTACAACAATTAAATTGAAAATTTTGTTTAGTAATGCAGTTACCTGTTCAATACATTTTCTAGTTTGCAATTTTGAGAAATATACTTTATATTACTTAGTACAACTTTGGTTTAATAGTGATATTAGCTCTTTTTGAATCCAGAGATTATACTCTAATTTCAGTTTCAGATTATCAGAACTGCATTATTATTAATTAATGGTTAGCTTGTAATATAGTTTTAGTTTTTTTTTATTTATAGACTACTCATAACAGCATCAACTAGAACTTCAATGTATGACATTATAAGAGAAGGATTGTTTTAAATATATATTGAGTAATAACAATTATAAACCTTTAGGTATGCATCATAGGTTATTGTAGTTTAAAATAACCTGAGATGATTCTGGTTCAAATATGTATATGATATAGGTTCAGCTGTAGGTGCTCAATCAAGTAGTGCAAATTGTCTTGGATATTTTACTTATTTTGGATTCATGCAATTTCAGGTTTTACTGCGGGTTTTTCTCCTGGTGGTGAGTTTTTTTATTGTTTTTTGTGATGGGTTTTCGCAGCAATTATGCCTTCGCTTTTTATTAATTTATTTGTTTGCATGTTTGTTGGTGCAGTCTAATAGGAAACTATTGCCAAATTGTTTACGGCACTGCTTTTATCAATTCATTATAACAATGACGATATGCTATTTGCGTTGAGGTTTATCCAATTTTTGCATGACTTACAATTTGCTGTTATTACCAATTTTCTTTTGCCCCATTATTTTATTTATTACGATACTTATAAGTATAGGTGTATCCAGTTAGGAGTTTTCCATTGCACAGGTTAGCAAAAGTAGTTGATTTAAATTTTACTTGATCATGGCTACACTAATCCCCAATATTCGTGTAATATTGATCCAAATTGGACAAGCCGTTTTTGAAATATAAATGTTTCAAGAAAAATACATTTGGAAATGCATAAGAAAATCCCTAACCAGGCTATTCTTTTTACATATTCATCAGAGTGCTGGACACTGATGAAAACTTTTGGGTTATCTTTATTGAGAAATGCAGTCTGTAATAATGGTGTATGAAGATTGAGATAAAGTGCAAAAGTAATAAATCTTTATCATGATCATGACATCATACATTTAATAAATTTTGGGAGCCTCAGATGGGCAGGGCCTATTTCACTATTAAATAATGATAAGTTCCCTAAATTCTCCGAGAGGATAAGATTATCAGTCGCTTAAAAGTTGAAAAACATTGCTTTTGCGGAATAGACTGTGTGGCAGCGGCAGCCCAGAAAATGTTTGGAATCAGAAATTGAATAGCAGCAGTTAAAAACAGAGAAAACTTGCACATCAGGCTATGAGAGCCTTGGCCTTTATGAATTGTAGCATTAATGAAAAAGAAAAAAATAAGTGAAAGTAGATTGAATTCAAATGGGACCATCTAGATACCAATTCGAATTACTCTATCAAAATCAGATTAACGGGTAAAATTTATTTCTTAATGCTGTGTTGTGCATATTCTAATTATAGGTCCAGAGGTTCTTTAAGTAATATAAGAAACAATGATCCAAAACAAATTTGCATATATTTCACTCTTACACTGTTAGAAGAGATAGATAAAATCCTTAAACACTAATGCTGGAACCAAACAAATTAAAA
>NW_027110126.1:1035972-1081264 GCF_000696795.3 Halyomorpha halys
TTATAAACATTTAGTCGCTGAAAATGTACTTTGATATTACACGAATTAAATGCTGATAAAGAATTTGGGAAAAACGCAGTTTTTCCGAGTTTCTATAAACCTTAAGACACAAAAATTAGATCAAACATTAAAGTAGTACAAATTCAGTTTCCTATTATTTATTATACAAATAATTAACAAGGAGTAGAAAAGTGTTTTGAAATAATTATACCATACCTAATAAATACATTTGGTGTGTCTACTTGCATTACTTTCACACCACTTTAGGTGTAATGTTTAATATAAAAATTGTTTGCTCTGTCCTTATTGGTCCATCTGATTGTTTTTGTTTTTTTTGTTCACCTTTGTAGATAATTTAATTTCTTTTCAAATGAGCATCTGGAATGTTATGGAAAATGTATAATTTTCAAATTAGTTTTATGTAATAAAAAGTGATCGTATTCTCATGGGAATCTCTCCAGAATGCTTTTAAAATAAACATGGATCAAAATGTATCTTTGCTAGTCCTGGTCCAGTTTAAATGATTCTTTTATTTTTAGACCCCCAAATTACATTTTATGTAGTCATGTATATAATTTACTTCAGAAAATATATAGTTTTTGAATTATATGCAAATAATATTTTATTTTATTTGTAGCTTTTTCTTGGGAATTTTTCCATTGCTTGTGTGGAATGGAAACTTGATAACCTCAATTTGATGGTATTTTCAAAATTAACAAAGCTGGTGCCCCTCTCCATCCTATCACTTCCAATATTTATTCTCCCTCAGCCCAGCTCAGCAAATCCCTACTCCCTTTTTACAAATCCTGTCACAATAACCCTTTTGATGCTACAATTCCTTTCATCTATGCAATCAGTTATTATTCTTTACTATTTCCAACAATTATATCCTTAATTCTTTCAACATAGAGGGCTCATGCAGCAAAATCAGCTTGTTCTGATATAAACTTATTGTCGTTTATGATATTAACCCCACCACCCTTAATCATTCCTACTACTTTAAATCCCTTCAACTCTTTCGTGAATCTGGCTATCTTACCTTCCGTTGGCAGTTCTTTAACCAAATTTCGGAACTGGTCTTGGGTAATCCTTTGCTTTTGGATGTTGTGCTTAATGGTCTACTTAATTCTATAATCCTCCTTTTTCCAAATGACATTCTTCTCATATGTAGTTTTTATGTTATGAAAGGCCTCATTTTCCTGATTTGACTATTTTGAACTCACTGATTTCTTCTGATTATTTATGTTTACATGTTTAGTCTATTTACAATGTTGGCGTAGTGTGTATTTAAATGCTTAGCGTCAATTTTGTAGTTTACTGTGTCTCTGATTTTTTGGTTATATGGATAGCTTCTAGAAACCTGCTTTTCGTGTTTTTGTGCTGTATCTATTATTGTGGGATTTTCAAAGTTGAATTTGTGGTTCAATGTTATGCTGTGGTAGGCCAGTGCAGTGCAATGTATATTTTTAACATTTTTACAATTGGTTACATGTTACTTGATTCTGGTTTCCAGTTTTTTTGATGTTCCACCAATGTATACTTTCTCACAATTTCCACAATCTATCTTGTATATACTGCATTTAATTTTTCCATTTTGTTAATTTTGTCTTTCATGTTGGACAGCTTACTTTGTAACTTTTTGTTATTGTATAAACCGGTTCTAATATGTATATGATCATATTCTGTCAATGTTCTTTTTATTTTATCAGTTAGGCCTGGTATGTACTGGATTCTTAAGAATTTTTCATTATTGTCATTATTCAATGTTTCATCCTGTCCTTTTACACTGTTATCATTAACTGTAACCTTTTTGTTTACCTCTTTGTAAAATTCATAAATTCTTTTTTGACTAAGTGTTTTTTCTGTTTTATTTTGCTTTGTTGTTCTGATTGTTTTTATTTTCTTCAGTCTTCAGTGTTGTTATTTTCTATATTGGTTTTGAATGTTTTCCATTTTAGGTTCTTGTATTCTCAATATCATTTTTGTTTTTGGAGATATACTTTTTCTATGTCCATTTCTTCTATTAAAAATATTCTCAAGCCAGTGGGTGTAGTATTTTTCTAAAAAAACAAAATTCCTGTTAGTATAAATATGAACTAATATAATGTTAAATATTTTAAAACATTTAATCAGTGATTTTAGCCCTTAATTTGTGATCATTTTGCTCCACAATTAGACATAGATAATTTACTGATTTGATGGCTACCCAGCATAACATCTATTTTTCTCATTAACTTATGTATTAATCTCTTCTATAAATAAGCGCTCTTCTATCATGCATATTTCTTGTATATCAGATTAATATCCCTTTGACCCCATCAGCGTCCATTGTACCTTAATTATATTCTCAAATTAATAGTTTTCAACTTATCCTCTCCTGAAGCAGCTTATTTCCAGAATGTAAATTTAGAATTAGTGCTGTAGTGTTTTAAAGATTGATGGTCATTTGTGATATTTATTGCCCACTGTTTATACTTAATCCCCAATTGACACAAACTAGCATTTTTTTGAGTTGGGTGGTAAGACTGCATCCGAGTCAGGTCTAAACACTTGTGTATATATAATGAACTTAATCGTTTTCTGCTAAAAGAATAGTTTTAAGGATATGGGCCCGTTTCATTTAATTATTTAGAAAACTGATATTTTATTATGTTATTTTTTTTTTTAATAAATTATAATTTTTCAAGTTTTTTTTTTTTTTTTTTTTTGTGTTTTTTCCCCTCATTCAGACTACTCCATATTGTGGATTTTTCTGTTGCTATGAAACAATTAGTCGCCTTTGTTATTTATTAACAGGCATGCTGAATATTGACCATACAATTAAACTAATCAAGGCAATTGCTAACTACTAAATACTATTCCATCAGTGTTAGACTTTAATTTTTTTAGCCTTATCTTAAGAGAACCCTTGATGTAATGTGTTATGAGGTTGATCATATGCATAAGATTAGTTTAATCATTCTTCTTGAAAATATGCACCTGCTTTATTAACCTTTTTCATTTTTAATAAGATAGTCCAGTAGTAAAATTTCTTTTCTTGTTCATTGTTTTAAAAACAACCATTTTGTTTGTATCTTTGAGGTTCCCTGTAAAAAAAAAATTCTTTTAAAATATCTCAAAAGTTATTAAAAATTAGATCAAACATTAAAGTAGTACAAATTCAGTTTCCTCGTTATCCTTATCCAAGGATTTTGTAAAATGGACAAGAGATTTTTTGAAATTGATCTGCTCAATTAATTTTTAAATAACACAAGGTAGAACCAACTTTCATTAATCATTATTGTACATGTATTTTGAAATTTCTGTTGCTGTATAAGAACTAAATAAATACCACCTTTTTAAATCGTAACTCTAAATATGTTTTTAAAAAATTGCACATATATAGACTGGAGAGACATAAGTCCTTATGATTTTTATATTTAAGTTTTTCATTTATTTATTTTTTCTGTTAGATGGATTGACTAATTTTTGAAGCCAAGCACAAGTAGTGTTGCAATGGACTTCTCTATTAGCCTAATAATATTAGAATTAACATTGAATATAAAATAAACTTAGAACTGGAATTTTTCTTTTAAACAGATCCTCAGATCATTTAAATAAATAGTTTAAAGTCTAGCCAGTAGTAATAAAACTCTTGGTAATGGTTATTTTAATTACATTAAGAATTTCATTCAAATGTACAAATATAGGAGAATATGTGAGCTTATATAATTATATAGATAAATAAGAAGAAGTTGGCCTGTGAACAAAGAAAGAGGGATAGGTTTTCGGTTTTCCAACCAACTTCATATAATAAATCTACTGTCAAAAACTTCTATTCTGTTATAAAATACATACATTTATAACATTCACAAGTTATTATTTAAGTATATTTAACCTCTTATTTCTTCTATGTTAAATTTACAGTACCGCTATCATCTAATTTTATTCATTTTAATTATTTTTAGTTGGGGGAACTGGTCAACAGATGTTCAGTATTGGAAGTGGAAGTACAGCTCCAAGGCGCATGACAGGAAGACGAAAAAAATAGTTGTGCAGGTTTAAACACTTTTTAAAGTGATGTTTGAGTTTGACTTACTCGTAACTTTTTTTTATAAAAAAATTTAAATGAACATTTTGTATGTATTATAATTTTCCTACATAGACTGATGGAAATTAAAAAGAGTTATATATATGATATATATTTATGTACGAGTGTAAGTAAACACTACCCAGTTTTATGATACATGTATATTTGTTATAAAAAATTATTAATTAGTTGTTATATTTTTCTTTCTTTTTTTTTTTTTTTTTTATCAAAGACTTATTACTGTTGACTGTAAAATAAAATAAATTTTTTTGTGAATTATTTATCTTTTAAAGAAGTAGTTCATTTCCTTATTATAATGTGATAATTTTATTAAAATTCAGTTTTTAAATGAAATTTTAGTGTTTTATTAAAAATGATCGATTTAAATTAATACTCAAATTGTAACCAATTATGCTCTATCAGTAAACTATAAATTTGTAGATAAAGGAATTCTGAATGAGTTTACTTATTTCCTTCAAGTTCTGGGATTATTTGTTAAAGAGAACAATCTGTTATGAAATAATGAAAAAGGTTTATCAAATATAAAGGTTAAACATGTCGATACTGGTAACATTGGCTACCTACTCATTTTCCTCCATTGATTCCTTTACTGATCACATTCACACAAAGAAGAGCAGGAAGGATAATAGTTTGGTAAATTCTAACTTGGACAGTAAGTGTTAACTCAGTAATTTTGCGGTATAAAAATAACAAGCATTTCCTAACTTTGATTGAGCTGTTATTTCCTCTTAAATTTCATTTTATCTAGTTATAATAGACTCTATATAGAGGATATATTTTTGTATATTCCCTCAATACATCTTTATCACTTGTAGATGAATTTTAGATTTATTCGTATCTGTATCACCTGATATCGCATTGGCATTTGGGATCAGATCTGTTAATCTTATTAATTATAATAATCATAGAAGTAAGTCAATAACACCTTTTTCTTCTAATAATACAGGTGATTATATTATATTATAGGTGGAAGCCCCTTCTTCATATTTCAAAAATAGGACAAAGGAGTCAAAGAAAAAAAATGGATCAAATTATTTCTAAAAAAATGAAAGGAGCAATATAAAATGAAAAATATGAGGTGTTAGTAGTTGATCGTGTATATATTTATATATATATATGTACAAAGCCACAACCATGAGCCATAACAAAGCCATATACTTATGATTGAGATCTGTAGAGGCTGAACTACTGCCTATTTCTCTATTTTTTCTCCTTTGGTTAGTTACAAAATTATCTCATAATTTACATTTATACATTTTTTATTAATATTAACTATGAGAGATGGTTGATAATTTCTAATAAACAAAATTAAACGTATTGAAGAGGCAATTTTTTTTTAATTCTGTATTTAAGCCAGCCCTGTCAATTTAGATAACACCTACCTGAACTTTAAGATCACTTGCTTATACATTAGTAAACTGTATTTATTCAGAATTATTAAAGCTGCTTGAAAAAATCTATATTATAAATTTGTATTTCCAGCCAGTCGATTTTATCCTAAATGTTTCTTTAAGATCCCAGACCAATGCCAGCCTTATACATGTAAATTCAGTATCCTATGAGTTCACTTTTGGGATAGGGTATTCACAAGCACACAGACCATTTGGGAGGACTCTGAGGACATCAAAAAGTGTATTTCTGTTGAAAACTGGAATTCAAAATTTTGCACGATCGCAATACTTGTCCCTTACTGTATATTCCATATATAG
The DNA here is from genome assembly GCF_000696795.3 of Halyomorpha halys. Classification (NCBI taxonomy): domain Eukaryota; kingdom Metazoa; phylum Arthropoda; class Insecta; order Hemiptera; family Pentatomidae; genus Halyomorpha; species Halyomorpha halys. The sequence continues at coordinate 1,041,772 of NW_027110126.1, forward strand.
GTGGGTGAAAGCAAAAAAGCCGTAATCCGATATTTAAATACTTGGTTGCCTTTATAATTTTATGCTGGAGCATATTGTTAAAGTAGTTATACAATCTTATTTGGTTAGTAAGTTTAACGATTTTTGACTTTTCTTGAAATTTTTAAAACCCTTTTGTAGCAAACGGATTTTTGTGGTGCAACCCCAATAACCTGAGTAATTACTGAAATTTCATTTTTACCAACTTTTTCCGTTTTTTTATGAAGTTGTACCAAGTTGATTGCAGATAATAATTCAAGGGACGACATTGAGAAATCGCGTATTAAAGTAACTGTTTTATTCGTGAATTTTAAATTTCTGTTTAATGAAAATTTGTCGCCCAATATCGAATATCAATGCAAACCGCCGTTACTCATAAGACTGCAACTCGTGTTACAACGGAAATTATGAATATTGTCGTACTAAATGCACCTATAAAAAAAGATAAAACTAATTCGACTAGCCTACAAAAAGCAATTATTTTTTGTTTATCCTCTACTAAGTCATTTCTGGCAACGGGGAGTTTATCCTACAGGTAGCCGACCTATTTTCACCCGAGTGGGAGGATCAAATTTTCATTTCAGGGGGACGACACAAGTCAATCTCCACAGACGCGAATCGAACTGGCGCCGCTGCTAAAAGCTGATTGAAACTGATTCTGAAAGGACTAATTTATTATTATTTTATAGACCCCACTCTCCTCGAAACGAAATCCCGAAGGATGTTCCCACCTATACATCTAAATTCGAACTGTCATTTCCGTGACCGATGTTCTGAAAAGTTTAGGTCAAACATTTTTTCTCCAATATCCGAAAAACTAAACTTCGCTGAAACAGTTGAAGGTATCAAGTACTTTTTTATAAGTAATATTGAAACTAAGCCTTTCCCTTAATTTTTTATTTGAAGTCATTTGTAAAAATTCAAGTAATGCACTTCGGATAGTAGTTGCTCGAACTTTCCACATTTTTATTTTTAATAGTTTATAAACATTTAGTCGCTGAAAATGTACTTTGATATTACACGAATTAAATGCTGATAAAGAATTTGGGAAAAACGCAGTTTTTCCGAGTTTCTAAAAACCTTAAGACACCTCGGTGACAATTTGAGAATGGCCCACTTGTGAAATGAGTAACAGTTTTTATTTCTATCAGTATAACTTCTATGACATAGGGTTGTTGAAATTTCTATGTCATAACCGTTGTACCCTTTCCTTTAAGGCGGTAAGAGGTGTTTTTTGTGAATAATGTTTGAGTTTAAATAATATTATAAATACCTTTGGAGTTGATATTTCATTTAGTATTAATGCATTGCTATTACTTACTGAGAATTTTATAATGGTTTAAAAAGTTGAATGAGTAATTATTTATAAAATTAATGTTTTTTAATATCATTATTTTATTATTTGTTTCTAAGAATTTTATACCATCTTGAATGGATTTGTAATATATCTTAGGATATGTTTAACACATAAGTTTACATTGTGTTCTAACTGTTTTTCTTGTTTTATGCCTCTTTCTTTGGTTGCATGATCCTTTTGAACATTATTGAATCCAATGTATGTTTCATTCTTAATTAGATTTCTGACAGTTTCATGAGTGATTTATCTCATAATATTGTGGTAGTTTAAAAGACTACTGAAGAAACAGTAAATTTAGTGAACATGACCATCTACTTTTGATAAATTCCTAGGCTGCTATTTCTCATTTGGCTTCAGCTTATATCGAAAAATTAGAAAATTTATACATAAACCCAATTTTAACCCTGTGATCTGTAATTTTTACCCTCAATTTGTTAAGTCCTTGGGCCTCCAAAATTATAAAATAAATTCTATTATTATTGAAAAATATATTCATTATTTTATGTTCAGTGTATAAAAAACTTTTAAGAAATAAACGTTCATATTTGGTTCAACCGTTCGCTTTGAACAGCCCTGATGAAGCCCTGCAAAGTGGGGTGAAACGTCGGACATTAAAATAGTTTTAAACTATTTGTTCTTTTTTTGACCGCAACCCTGACCATCTTCTTATATTTAAATCTTTACGGTCAACTATATATACATATATATTTGTAAACAATTCATTATCTGCTATTAAAGCTTTAAAAAAAAAAAAAATCTAAAACCGAAAATGTGAATTACTTTCTTCCTTCCTGTTGTTATGATTCTTTTTTCGAGAAATATAAACATTTTTCGTATTGGAAACATGTTTGCTCTGGTTTAAGCTAAGAAATGAAGATATATTTACTTCTGAAATAAAGTATTAAAAACTGACGATGGTTTAAATAGACTAAAAAAAACATAGATTTTCATTGTATTGAAGAAAATGTTTTTAGAACATTGCAAAAAGAGTGTTTTTTTTACAGTCTTTTTAATAACCATTTTATTTATTTCGGGGTACTATTTATCTATTGTACAAATAGAAAAATATTTTCTTTATTTTTTCAGTCTTGGATGTCAAATTAGGATAGTGCCTCAGGTGTAAATCCTGTTGTATTACTGCTATTATCACTATTTTGGTATGTAAATTTTTTATCACTTTTCTGGATCTTTTGATCTGGAAAACTAAATAGCTTCAATTCTTTATTTTATCAATCTCACATCAGTAAAATAATGCTGTCAACGTTTTATTTTTTATGAACGTTCGTCCATATTCATGCACTAATTCTTTTCAATTGTTATTTTCTTAATTGTTTTATTTTCTGTGTACATAACAAAAAATACAGAAGTAACAATTTATAGTGTTATGAGTTTTTTAAAATAAAGGATAAAATTTCTGTTAAAAATTTCACAAAAATGACCTGTTAATAACTTGATTTAAATGAAAATAAAACAATCAAGAAAATAACAATGGAAAATAATTAACTCCTGAAGATGGACCAGCTGTTTGAAACGTTGACAGAGTTATTTTATTGATGTGCAGTTGATTAAATAATGAATTAAAGTAAGTTACCTATTGTTGTTCGTCAGGACTTTAGGTCATAAAATTCAATGGTCATCAACACCCATAGAAGCCTATTAATTCCCCAGATAGAAAAAAATCAAACAATTACATAAATTGACTTTAAATAACAAAAATCTTCATAAACAATTTATTAAATTCTTGGAACCATTGTAGCACTGTTTCACAACAGTAAGAATCTGTGGCTTTAACTATTTCTGGATTCTCGGACATAGTCCCTAAACTAGAAATATTATGCTAACCATGTAGCAGAGTCCCATATATCTTAGAGCTTAGTTCTGTGTATTTACATAGATCACAGACTGATGTCTAATGAGTATGTTATACATCACACTATTAGGAGGCTATAGAAACAGGCATGATTTTAGGTGAAAAATATGGATCTTATTAAATTGTTCATGATTGATGAGTCCCAGGGACTCCATAACACTCGTTTAAGGCTAATGAAGTTATCTTACATTTACTATTATATAAATTTCATATTATTGGGAAAGTCATGATTGCTTGTTATGTTGTATTTCTCCACTATAATATAAATTACTAAACTATCACTATCAGGATTATCTTATTTCTTTTATTCTTTTAATTTTAAAATTTATAATATTTGCTTAAAAGGTCATATAAATGTAACATTTATTTTTATTACTTATGGAATAGGCTATTTATGTCAGTATCCATATATTTCTGTTTCATACCAGTATTATTTTATTTTACAGTTCTGTCTATTACTTTTTCTAAGTAACCTGCTAAGCAGAATGGAAACTAAGTAAGTTATGTATTTTTGAATATCAGTTCCGAAGCACTACTCTAAAATGGCTGGTGGATGTGTGCTCACGTCTAGAATATTCTTCTGGGCTATAACACTATTATTAGATTTGTTTCAATGACCACCTTTGTTTTTCAGAAAAAACATATGCAGTGCAGTTGTTTCATTTCAAAACTTGTATCCTCCATGCACCTTTGATGACAAATTGGTGGTCGTTGGAACAAGGCTATTTACTGCTCAATTGGATAACAGTTGTCGACATACATGCTAAAGAGATAATCAAACCCTCAATGGGTTATTTTTAGTTTAAGTCAAGATCTAGATTCATAAAACAACACTAAGTGTTTATTTTTTTAATACATTCTTCTTGGGAGTTGATGTAATTAGTGTGGTATATCATGGTGTCAAAAGATTTTAGTTCCTCATTCCATTAGCTTCCATGCAGATCCATGTCACTACAGGTACTCTTCTGTATTTAACACTTGGAATTCTCTTTTCTCCACACATTTCGGTGGCCTCCTTAACGGTGTTATATTTTACACTCACCTATGAAAATGAAACTGATGTTGGTCAACAAATGGGGATCGACTGATATCGCTCTTTGTATATGCTAGTTTTTTTGTTATGAACAATCATTGGGTGTTTCAATTATTTAACTTAATTCTTATTATAGAAAACAAACTGTTCAAGATAGATTTTAAACTACAAATATATCTTAGGATCTTGTATTAAATACTGTTTATTCATCTATTACACTTTATTAAACAATTATGGTCAAAATGTTATATTAAATACTACATAACGTAATACGTAAATTATTGTGGGTGTTCCAATACTTTTTACACTTGTTGTAAGTATGTATACAACATCCCACCCTGTTAGAGTAGTGCTTCAGAACTAGTTCCTATTCATCTTTATCTTTTAGTGATAAAGTTAATTTAGACCTAAAACGTGTTCATAGTAATTGCTAATGTGTTCTGTAGCAGTAGGTGCTATACATCATTACAATGGTCTTTAGATCAAGATAAAGTAATGCTTAATTATTGTATACTTTGGCGCACAAGAAAATAAAGTGAAAAATGTATGGAAATGTTTTAATACATCTGGTTTGAAGAAGTCCATGCCCCATAGGGAATAATGAAACTCAGTGATCCGGGAGTGTTATATAAGGAAAAATTGCTTTCCTAGTTATTTGAGAATTAAACACACTTCAAACCCTTATCTTATTCAACACCAGAGCAACATCAATTGTACTGAGAGGCGAATGCAGTACAACTTGAATGTTCACATAATAGCTTAACCTTTTTAGGTAATCAACAGATGATAAAATGTTATTTGTGGCCTTACATTGTTGTAATGGAAGACAATGTTTAAAAAAAAACACTTAATCCGTCATTGGTCACTGTGTGAGAATTTCTCTCAAACAAATCATTTTTCGGGTCTGAGAGCTGGTAGAGGGAGACTGATTTCCACCTTGAATCTGTAGTTCACAGTCTCTTCCTTCTATACCTCGCCCCCCATCACTCTTGCAGCTCTGAGTAAGCGTCCAGCCCTCTTATCCTGACAATATACCCTTCTCATGTGCAACTGAGGCTGCTATAAAAATATTCAAGTTGTGAGGAGTTTTGTCATGTGCGCCAAGTGTATTTAATCCATAAAAATGTTTTTTTCTGGAGGAATAAATTAGCAGAACTAGGGAAACGTTGGTTTTAAGAGGCAGGAACTTCATTAGGTACATATTATTTACTATGAATTGTATTTCGATACTATAAGTGTACATTAGGGTGGTCCTTATTAAAAAATTTGTCTTTTCATGTTTTCACATCATCGCTGTGCCCCATCCACTATTACAGTGCAGAGGGATTTTTTGCAGTCTGTCCCAGGAGAGCGAATAAAAAAACAAAAAAGAATTGCCACCTGTGTAAAAGACCAATATGTCCCAGTCATACGGTGTTCTCTACACAAGAGATTTCTTTAAACTGAGCATTTTTTTTTTTTAAAGATTAGTATTATGTTCTTATAATATGATATATCTGTATTTTGATTCTTTTTATAAATTTGTCTGTCTCAAAACATTATTTTATGTTCATTACTATTTTATAATAATGTTTGTTTTTTGAATTTTTTAAAACTAGTTTGCTCTTGTATCAAAATAAATTTTTTTAATACTTCTTTTTTGTTATGCTTAGACAAACCTAATCTAAATCAAAATTTTATATTTTTGAAAATGCATTAAAGAGTTCAAAATAAGAAATGTGAGAAAAAGTCTCATGCCTGGCCATCCATATAAAAATCGACCTAGCGACCGATGAATTCACTCATAATTCTTTATAGTTTATTGATAAATTTTTACCTTTTGTTTGAAATGGAAATATATGTTGTTTATTTATATTGTAAGAAATATTTACCCTTTTTTCATTAAATTTGAGGAATTGCTCACGTATCCAAACATTTCCTAGTGCCTTTCCGTTCTTCCAACTTTTCAAGGCATGATATACTTCTTGATAGGATTTTTGACAGTTTATTTGTTCCCATTTACCTATCAATTATATGTTGGTTTTATTGATTATATACTTCCTCAGTTCTCTTATCTATTTATTTTTTATTTAAAATTTCAGAAAATTTATGATGCTCATAGAAATATAATATATTTAGAGGACATATTCATAATCGAGAAATAATTAATATCTAGTAATATGAAGTATAATTTATATTAATCAACTATTTATTAAGTTGCAATTGTTTATTGTAAAATGTTTTTCTTTTCAGAAACTTGATTGATGCTTATTTAAGACTGCTAAATGTTTTGGAATGTCCAGTCTGTTTAGACTATTTAACAAAGCCTGTAGCTTTATGCAATACAGGCCATGCTGTATGTTCAAAATGTAAATCATATATTAGAAACTGCCCAATCTGCAGAAATCGCATGAGTTCTACCAGAGGCATAATTACAGATCAAGTAATGTTACTATTTCATTTACCTATAATTATTTCTGAAAATTTTTTTAATTTGGGTTTATCTCCTTTTACATTTCAGTTCCTTATATAAAGTGTTTATGTAACTATGTAAAACCAAAAAAAAAATTGTTGATGCCTAAGATATTCAATTGAGTTGATATCTGTAAATTTGCAAATTAAATAGGACAATATCCTTTATTTAATTTAGTCCAAGAATCGAAAGTGCATATAATTAATATTTTGTTCACTAAAAATGTTTGAAGATATTTGGCTATTTTCGCTTAACTATTTATGATATAATATTGGAATGTGAACAATTTTAAATCCGAGTTTTCAATAGAAATATAAGTTTTTCAAGGTCTCTTGAGTCTAAATTGCTAAGTCTCAAAAACGTGTGTGTGTATGAATGCACACCATGCCTATGCATGTGGGACCTTGGTTACATGGTGTCTATTTATGAAAGTACAATTTGAGGGAGTATTGCCATGAATAATAAAGATATTGCTGTTTTGGAAGGAGTTTAGATTAATTTCTACTCATAGTGAGGTGGGATTTTAGGTGAAAGTTGCCACTGTATTTTATCCTTAACATGCAGAATAATATTAGTTATATAACTCAAGAATGATTGAATACATTATTGTTTAATCCAAAATTAATTGCATTAAAAAATTATATTTATTAGAAGAAAATTTGATCTGATAATTTAGTAGGGCAGGTGAAATTAATAAAATATTTCCTATGGTTTATGTATATATTTGTTTGCTAATTTATTGTGCGCTCACATGTATTGATGAATTACATTTATTTAAAAAAAGCAATGGCAGCTTAATAGTTTGGGTGTGTTTCAATATTTTATATTTTACAATTAAATATTATGCGTATTTTTACAGATTATAGAATCATTATTGTATCCATGTTATAAATTGGGATGTGGATCTTTGTTAAAAAGAAAAGATGCAGAAAGTCATGACCTTAATTGCACTTTAGAAGAGGCCACTGACAGACATAGTGTTCTTCACAATAACCTATTAAAAAATATTGAAGAAAATTTTGCTTCCTTTGTTATTAAACCAGAAATTGTAAGTGTTTAATTATGTATTAATTGAAAACATGAGTGAATGGGGAATAGATGGAGCATCATATTATAAATGAAGTTCTTTGTGCTTATCTTCACCCCATATCATTAACATCCTTCTTTTCTTCCTAGATTCTTGGTCAATCATTTAATTTTTTAGTAGATTGGATTGGTCAAATCTATAAAAAAAGCATTATTTTTCATTTTCTCAAAACTTTTGAGTTATTACCATAACACCTTTATCTGCTCCTGTCATGAATTTATGTTGTTTTATTAATAATTATTCTGTTATTGCATTAGAAATGTTATTTAATCCTCCACGGATGGGCATGTCCATGGGCATCCCTTTTAGAAAATAATCGTGGCATTCCTTATGGAAATTGATTTAATGAATGGAATATGGTCCGGGTGCGGTCAAATAAAACTCAAATAGTAAATGGGTGTACTATTTTTATTTGAGCCAACGTTTTGCCCCACGTTGCAGGGCTTCATCAGGGCTATAAAAAGATACAAACACTTAACATAGTTAAAAAAAAAAAAATTATTGGAAAATAACAGGGGTATACAATGAAACGTAAAATTTAATAAGAAAAATTAAAGGTTATAAACAATAAATGAAAACAGTTATATCAACGGATAGATAAGAGATAAAATAAGAGAAGAAATATTAAAGAAAGTACAAATTAAGAGATGAAAAGGGAAAAGAATAAAATCAAATGAAAATTAATGAGACAGAATTCATACCTGTTTTGACGGAAGTCAAAGTCAGAGTGAACCGTTTGTATTGGGAGGAGTGGGAACGGCAGTTAAGTATGTCACATAATAACGAAAATAATTTTAAAGGAAACAATGTTAAAATTAGGTAAACAATAAATGATAATATACATACTAGAGGGGGAGAAGAAATATTTACAAAATTATAAAATAAAATAAAAAAAATAAATTAATAAAATTCTCATGAATAGAAAAATAAAGAAGAAATAATGTTAAAATTAAGAAAGAAATAATGTAAGTGATTAAGAAAGACAATATACCAAATAAGTGGGGATACACATATGTAAGTTATATAATAGAAAATTAATAAAGTAATCAATTAAGTAGGTAACACATGAATATAAATTAAAAAATAAGATACATGAATATAAATGAAAAAGGAAGGATAGTAAATATAAATTCTGGAAATTGTTTTATTTTTTAAATATTTGAGTTAAAATTAAGAATGCATTATATTAAAATTTTGTTTATGTTACAAACTTTAAAACTTCCTTTTTTGACAAAAAATCATCTTGAGAAATGCCAAGCATGACTATATGAACACAGCCAATTAAAAATAAATAAATAAGTAGCTAGTCAAATTTTGTTTGAAACAATATTCCTGTATTTAAACATCCTTTATTAATATAGACAATTATACTAAATGTAATATATACATACTTTTTAATTTTGCTCGTTCTTGGAAGGTTTATGTACTTACACATATAATATATATAGATTTCCTACCCTTTTTACATATATTTATATATATATTTTAAATTTAGCTTATTTTATTATAGGAAGTTCTCTTATTTTTTGTGTTTTTTAAATTTATGTTAATTCTCAGGTAAAAAAAACAAGAACAGTAGGAACTGTTACTGAAAAAGGTATGTTCTAATCATGATATATTATTAATATTTGTAATGAGTATCATAAAATAATTTTTACGATTATTCTAACAGAAATAAATGAGACTCCCAAATCTAAGCGCTCTGGGGCACAGAGGAGGAAGCTTAAAAGGATGATGAATGCCATGGTACAGTATGAGGATACTGTCAGGTCTACAGAAACGATAGCTTCAGCTGCTAGAGACCAAATTTCTATGGAACCTAAACCATCCACACATAAAAGGTCCATAACTTCAACTGGGACCTCAGAACCTATGGCAAAAATTGCCAGGAGTAGATATGCAAATTTAATCTCCAAGGTCCTTGCTACCGGGGGTTGTGAGGTGGCAGTTATCCCTAATGGGTATCCATCTACCCTGCTATCCTGGAAGCAAGGGGAGGAGGTTAAATCACAGCTGATACACATTTTGGACCAACAAGAGGAAGGGGGTCGTCACCTTGAGTTTAGTGACTTCAGTTACCACCATGGGGGCTGTATCATTGTGTGTGATAACCCTGCTGCCAAGGACTGGTTATCAAGGATAATGGGGAGCTTCACTGTCAGTGGAGCCATTACTCTCCGTACAGGCATTGTAGACGAGCTCCAAAAGGTTCTGGAGGTAGGAGCATACTTCCCAGGTGAGAAGATTCTGGAGGATCAACTGTTGAAGAGACTCCGGATTCAGAATGCCAATGTTCCAGATATTGATAAATGGATAATACTGGATACTAAGATGGAGAAGAGTGGGTTTTATGGAATCCTTCGTATGCCCGAAACAAGCATGAGATACTTTGAAGAAAGAAAATGGTTGGTGACATATGGTTGCAGTAAGGTTTCTTTTAGATTATTAGATAAGAAGCAGCCGAAAAACCTAATCAAAAAGATGGGAATGGGAGCTATGACTAGAAGTGGTCCCGAGAAACTGGAGTTGACAATTTCTGAGGCATCCACATCCGAGACTACAACTGTTCAGGCTGTGGAAGGTGGGTCTACAATGAAGACCGTGGAGCTTACCGGACCCAAGCCTCCTGTCAAGGTTAAACCTGGAGTTGGTGATGCTTCTCGCCTCTCACCAGAGAATGGTACTCCGGTTGACAGTTATCAGTAATAGGCATAATTAAAGCATCATCCCTGCGTTGTAACATATATGATGTATCCCAACAGGGTTATAAAGGTACTGAAATAGATATTCCAATAAAAAAGAAATTACCTAATTAAAGGAAGGGTGAAGGGACCTGGTATGCCTGGCACAACTCTCTTGCAATACCAGTGCATCTCAGAACCTGTATCCTGTAAGAGAACAAATGAATAATAATGCCTCTGTGAAAATTTTATTCCAGAGATCTGTCAGCAGCTCAATTAACCCTCACAGGGAGATGACAGTCTCTTCACTGTATCTGCCCAATGAGGGAGGCATCCTGACGGAATAGCTCAGGAAACTGATTAAATGGATGGGCAATAGCCTTTGCAGATGCCAATGCACACCACGGCCTCTGGGGATCAGAGGTTATATGATTTCATCAGAGATGTGTCTTTATTATATTTTATTAGAGTAAGTCTTTATTATATTTTATTAGAGTAAGTCTTTATTATACTAAGGATCTTAAATTGCCTAGGAATTCTTAAGGATTTTTAAATAAAGGTGGTAGGACCATCTTTGTCAATAGAATTAGAACAGGGGTCGTTGAAATAGGGATACAGTTTGTAAGTATTAGGATTAAGGACTGGTATGCTTCTGATAAAGAATCATGCTCAGAAGATCAATATATCAGAATTAATTTGTATCTAAATAGGTTGACTGAGCTAGAGGAAAAGGAATATCATTTAGAAAAATACAAATTATTTGAAATGAAGACGTTTTTCAGATTTGACTCCTGAATCATGGTCATCCTATGATAATACTTTGAACTGAACATTACCATCTACCATTTTGTTTGAACCTGTAACTTATATAAACTAAGCTTATAAACTGTAACTTATTTTGAACATTTATCAGTTATTCATATATATTGATGACAAAATCATAAATCATTTAAAAAAAAAAAAAAATAAAGTAGGTTGTACCAATAAATTGTCATGAAAACAAAAGTGAAGCTTTCTTTAATCTTGAAATTTCTTTAGAAAAAAAGGATTTTAACTTTTATTTCAATTGAGTATATAGTAATCATAGACTTTATATTATTAGTTAAAATTTTGTTTGTAATATAATTTCCGTATTTTAATATTAAAGACTGTTCCAGTATCAATTACACAATTAATTCTCATCAAAATTGATGTATTTTTTAAGAAGAACACACGGAGAATCAGCAATCTTCCAGGATGTATTTTTTAGTTGGTTGAACTGGTCAACAAATAGTTTTAAAGTGGAAGTATGGTTTGGGTGCATGAGAGGAAGATGAAAAAAGTTGAGCCAGATGAAACACTTTTTAAAGTGATATTTGGCTTTTACTTTTTTTTTTTGTAAAAAAAATTAAATAAACATTTTGTGTGCATCATGCATACATCATATAAATTTTACTACACAGACTTATGGAAATTTATAAATATAATATTAAATATGATTGTAAGAAAACTATTTAATTTTATTTTAAATGTGTATTTGCTGTTATATACATGTAATTTTTTTTTTTATCTTTAAAATAAAATGCATTTATTTTGTAAAATAGTGGTTGATATTAGTTCCTGCAATGTTTTTACTTAAAAAATAAGTTTTGAATGTTTTATTAATTAGTTTTTAAAATTTTTATTAGTGAAAGAAAATGAAATATTTGTCTCTCCATTGCCTTACTGGCCACTCCCAAGTCTCCCATGGTGACAAATCAACCATTTTTTATCTTTGCACTCTCAAAACATTTTTATTCTATTTATAAGTCCGATGTTTCCGCCATCCACAGGGACAATCTTAATACAATTTTAGAACTAAATCATTTTTAAAAAAAACAGCTTCATGCAGGCTATTCTGCCCAGGTCAATCCAACAAATTACCCTAATTAGTCAATTTTCACATTAAAATAAAAATAAAAATTATCACAGTTACCTTTTTTGTTAAAAATTTATCACAACTTATTTATCAGGTTCTGATAAATTTTTAACAAAGAAAGTGACTGTGATAAATAATTTTTATTTTTATTTTAATGTGAAAATTGACTAATTAGGGTAATTTGTTGTTGGATTGATCTGGGCAGAATAGCCTGCAAGAAGCTGTGTTTTTTATGAAGGTGATGGTGGTGGAATTATCCTTTGCTGAAATGTCTGACTTATAAATAGAATAAAAATGTTATAAGACTAAAATGGATAAAATTTTATTTACTTAAACATAATTAACCAGTCTCCAGAAAGTTTAAGATTATAAATAAAGTTAAGCACATTTGTAAAGATGTTCTGAAATTATTAAAAATGGAATATGGTCTGGGTGCGGTCAAATTAAACTCAAATAGTAATATTTTTGTACTATTTTTATTTGACCAATGTTGCCCCTGCATCAGGGCTACAAAAGATAAACACTTAACATAAGTAAAAATGTAAATGGAAAATTGCAATGGTATACAATGAAACATAAAAATTAAAGGTTATAAACAATAAATGAAAACGGAAATAGTAACAGACTAAAATAAGAAATATAAAAGGAAGTACAAATTAAGAGATGAAAAGAGATAAGAATAAAATCAACACAAAGGATAAAGAATAAAGAAAACAAAAAGGAAGAAAATAAAAGAAACAGAATTCATACCTGGTTTGAAGGAAGTCTAAGTCGGAAGAACCTTTGTATTGGGAGGAGTAGGAATGGCAGTTAAGTACTCTCATTTGAAAATAATTTTAAAGTAAACTATAAAATATTAAAATTAGGTAAACTATAAATGATAATATACATGATAGAGCGGAAGAAGAAATATGTTTAAAATAAATAAAAATTTACATCGATAGAAAATAAAGTTAAAATAATGGGATACAATAAATATAAATGATTAAGAAAGAAAATATACCAAATTAGTGGGGATACAGAGGTACGTAAATTATATAATAGAAAAATTAATAATAAACTAATTAATGTAAGTTTACTTAAACTGGTAACACATGAATATAGATTAAAAAATAAGATTCTTAAATATAAAATATAATTAAATTAATGGAAGATTATTGATTGACCGTGTGTGAAGATGAAAGGAATATGGTCCGGGTGCGGTCAAGAAAAACTCAAATAGTAGAAATATACTAATTTAATGAGCCAACGTTTCGCCCCACGTTGCAGGGCTTCTTCAGGGCTATTTTGACGGCAGTCAAAACTAAAAAAAAAAAAAAAAAAAAAAAAAAAAAAAGGAAAAAAAAAATCTATTTTTTTTTTTATAGTTTTGACTGCCGTCAAAATAGCCCTGAAGAAGCCCTGCAACGTGGGGCGAAACGTTGGCTCATTAAATTAGTATATTTCTACTATTTGAGTTTTTCTTGACCGCACCCGGACCATATTCCTTTCATAATTAAATTAAGTATGGGGTGAGGATTTATGAAATGCAGAGCGAAGAGAAAAAGAAGCATTAGGAGGGTTTTATTAGGTTCAAAATGTGTCGGTATGTCGACGATATGCTGTCTTTATCAACTTTATTATTGACGGAATTCTCCGAGCAAGAATCGAAGGATTATCGAAATTAAAAGCATTATTCAGTTTTAAAGCGTGTTCTGATAATTTAGAGACAAGTGGGTTACAGGAGTTGATAGAAGTTTTGTGCTGAAAAATGCGGTTCTTAAGTTGATTCTTAGTTTCGCCGATATAGAAGGAATCGCAACATGGGGTAGAACAAGGTATCCGGTAAACTACATTGGAACGGTGTAAAAAAGGAATAGGGTCTTTTGATTTGGAAAAAAGATAGGATATTTTGTTGTGGGACTTCAAGCCAAGACGTAGGGTGGGAATAGTGGATCTTAAGAATTTTTGAATATTGTAAGAAAGAATGGGGATATATAGAAGGGACCTGTACTGAAAAAGAGGTGGAGTGGGCTGAGAAGAGTTGAGGTCAGGAGGAACTGGAGTAACACGGTTAATGCAAGAATGAAGTACTTGATTTGTCACTTTATGAGAGAAATTGTTGAATAGGATCTCTTTAATACGTTGTATGTGGGTTTGGTGGTATTGAGGGTCAGAAAGAGAAAGGATCGGTGGATAAGGTTCTTAGCAACATTTATAATTTGGTGAGATAGTTGAGAAAAATAGTTGAGGAGTCTGCCAGAATAGATGGGTTTGGAATACCAATCAGTGAATAGGGAGCCATCGAGATTTCTGATAAGTAGGTCAAGAAAAGGGAGGGAATGGTCAATTTCACCTTCAACAGTAAACCGAAGACGAGGGTGGTAGAAGTTAAAGGCTGATAGGACTTCGGGGATTCTGTCAGGATTGAGGACAAGGAAGAGATCGTCCACGTACTTGGTAACCAGAATTACAGCAAAGTTCTAAAGCAGAAAGAAATGAGGTGAGGTTAAGCCTGGTATGAGGTTGAATATTAGTCCAGTTCTTCTCAACGATATGAAGGGATTGACAAAGCAAAGGTAGTAAAGGCTTTCGGCATCAAAGGAGGTTAAGATAAAGTTGTCAGGTATGTTGAAGGATTGTAACAGTTCTTTAAGGTTAAGGTAGGTGAGGTGGTTAATCTGATTGGTTTACCTAAATTGTTTTTCACTTGATTAGTTGATTTTTAATTGGTTTACCTATTGTTTACCTAATTTTAATATTTTCTTTATTTTCTACACTGTTTACTTTAAAATTATTTTCAAATGAGACGTACTTAACTGCCATCCCCACTCCTCCCAATACAAACGGTTCACTCTGCCTTTGACTTCCGTCAAAACAGGTATCAATTCTGTCTCGTTCATTTCTACCATGTCTTGATTTTATTCTTATCGCTTTTCATCTCTTAGTTTGTACTTTCTTTTATATTTTTTCTTTTTATCTGTTACTATTTCCGTTTTCATTTGTTGTGTATAACCTTTGATTTTTCTTATTTAATTTTTACGTTTCATTGTATACCATTATAATTTTCCATTTACTTTTTTACTTATGTTAAGTTTTTTTTTTGGCCCTGATGAAGCCCTACAAGGTGGGGCGAAACGTTGGCTCAAATAAAAATAGTACAAAAATATTACTATTTGACTACTATATTACTATTTGAGTTTAATTTGACCGCATCCGGACCATACAACATTTATTAATACACACAGTTAATCAGCAATCTTCCAGTTATGAAATTATATTTGAAATGATGTTCTGAAATTTAAGTTTTATCGGTATTGATTTTGTTGAGGACTAGGGAGTGACACCAATTAAGATACCAACACATTTTTCTCACTTTCACAACCTGAAATCAAGTAAAGATCCTAAAGAAGGGAACCATGTGTTTTATTCTTCCTTCTAGTATGTCCTGATCTCCTTTCAGCTGGAAAAGTTCCTTTGTGAGTTATATTAGTGGGCATTTTAAAATGGGCTTAGGAATGAGTGAAAACCACATGACAGTGGTAAAAAGTGTTGTGGTGATTGGTGCGTTCCATCTAAAATTTAAGTAGTAAATATTTGGAGTTGTTTTATCATTACTTATATTCATACTAACCAGTACTTAATACTATACTCTTCTGTATCAAAGGTATCTTGATTTTTGAAAACCAAAGTGATTTCGATGTTCAAGATTTGCGTAACATTTTAGTAGTACTCCTCAAAGTCTTTGATCTACTAATTGGCAATGGGTATTGATTATTATCCATTGATAAATTAACTCTAAAGTTTTTTTTTATGTCGCATGTACTTTGGATTTCATTCCTTACTTCAGATACACAAGTATATCTATTAATTGATGTACAGAACTCTAACGATTTCTTATTACCCTAAATATGATATTACTTAGCCCTATTGTTATCTTGGGTTGGTAACCTTTGTCATTCGGAGGAACATCTAGGAGATTTTTAATATTTGGTCAGTAATTTGCCTTGTTCAGGTAGGTCAGAGTAGAGCAAAAATTCAGGAGGTGTGGTGCTAAAGTAACAGAAGGCCTTTAACAATGCCTATCCAGTAAACTATGAGACCACCTGGATAGGAAGTGGATTGACAGAAGAATCAGCTGTGGCAAAAGGGCAGACAACGAATCTCATATGATTAGCCAGACCTAAGGGTGTTCACTTAAGAATATTGCAGGTAGGTACCTACAATCTGCAGAGCATTCGCCCTTGATACTGTTTATGGGAAGACCGCAAACATAATATTCGCATAGGAGACACAGATGTGGCTGAAGGATAATTATCCTCTGTTATTCATGTAGGATTTTTAGGAGAAGGAAAGTAAGGTGCAAAAGAGAGATAAGTAATGACAATACAGTGTGTTGTACAATACAACTATCTATTGATTATTCTTATAATTATAAATCACAAACTCGTGTGAAACCTTACACATGATTTTGTTTACCCAAATAACTTTTGAATCCGGCCTGAAGTGTCGAATTGTATTTATTGTGTTCCCACATAATGAAAACCTGACTCTCCCACCACCATTACAATTGAATGGTAAAATATAGACAACACCTCCTTCCCCCTCCCCTATACATCAGAAATTACCGGAAAGCGCTTAATAAAAAATAAATTGTGCTACCAACTTCAAGGTACGGCTGTGGCAGGAAATAATGCATTCTGCTCCTGTAGCTGTGAGTCAAACCTGTGGGCCCTCTGGATTCCACCCAGCTTTTAAAATATGAGTATCCTTAATTGGGAAAAAATCTGGTGGTTGAGTGTGAACATGAACACCTCCTTGTAAAATCATTGTTCAAGAAACAGAACTTCTTTAAAAAGTACTGAACTGCTTCATGGGTTGTAGTGGTACAAATAAAGATATTACAATAAGCTACTTTAACAACAGTGATAACCATTCTATAAATTTATAACAATCTTGTTGATTGGTTCTCTTCTTTAAAAAAACATTTCAGGAAAGGATTCTGGATCCGATGGCGAGTTGTTTTTGTGATTTGCTATTGTTTACCTTAACATACCTTAGTACCTTCTTGTCAACTTGTTGTTTATTCAGAAATTAAGGCGTAAAACCTACCGGTCATCAACGCCAATATTTAGTCAACCTTTTAATACCTTCTTGTTGTTGTTAATATACCTTAATACCACACCTCTTGTTTACCTTAATACTAGGAATTGGTCACACTCTTTAAGAACGTTGTGATTTATTTTTATATGCAATTAAAGGAAGGATAATCATTAGATGGACCAAATAATTAAAATGTTGATATATTTCTAATTTTTAGAAAAAAAAGTTTTAATAGTGATCCCATCACTAAACTAAGTAGGATAATTTCTAATGGTATACAGTCTTACGATCTTTTTTTAAAACTTTATTTATTGATAGACATTAAAATAGTGAATAGGTAATAGTGATGAATTATCACATCCATACTAAAATAAAATAAGAATGAAAAATAAAAGAAAAAAAGTACATTAAAATAAATAAAATCTCTCTTGAAATATATAAAACAGAAGGATAAAGAAAATGAACATAATCAAACTATGTCTTACGATCTAGCGAAAGATAATAGGAAATCACTCTTCCTCCCCACTGAAAAACGTTCGAAGTTCATTAAGTTTTAACATTTAGACAAAGACTGGATGATTAATTATTATCTTGCATATATATAAAAGTTGTGAAACATTTTATACACCGTTATACTTTATATGCATCACCAAAATAATTTACCGAAACTTGAGGCTTCTCAGACGAGCACATCTAAATTCAATATTAGAACTCTTCTTGTTGTCAATGTTTACTGGGGACTAAATGAGATTCAATTTAACTATCCTGAATAAAGGTTCAACTACCTAAAAAGACTGGCTAGGCCCATCATTAGAAGTCTAAATCTCCCTTTTCTTAAATTTCCAAAATATAGCATTATTCAATTTCCTCTTCAAACGCATTCCCAATGCACAAAAAAGAGATCCCTTCAACCCATTCCCATTACTCCTCCGATATCAGCCCAAAATACCCTTAGAAAAAACCAAAACAGGTTCCCTCTTAAAAGCTTCACGGCTCTACCAAGATATCTATATTTGTTCGACAAGTATGTTTTTTTTTAGTCGTTACTCATTATCATTCTTTCGTTATTTCCTTTACCTGACAGGTTCTGAGGTTTGGTTCCCCTCAAGGCTTGTATATGTTACGGCCGGAGACTAGTACTCGCTGTTAGCTTGACTTTATCCTTATATTTGGAGGCTAATTTCCTCCAGCGTTGTGCTACCCACAGGCTGTTGCCATTTCATTTACCCCACCATCCCTACATATTATCCGGTCTACCTTCTTTCATATTTGTTACACTGAAAATATGAATGAACACGCGGTATCTAGACCTTATAAGAGATAATATTAACCACCCTCGGTACATACCCATTCCACTCAAGCGAACTCAGGAATTATCTATCTATCCCTCCAAAAGCCCTCGATTCCCTGGCCAAAGTAGATTCTATGCGACAAGCCAGGATTGGGACTGTATTGGTGCATCATTAAAACACAGTGCTATACCATGCCCGTTTGACGAACTTACTCCTATATCGACTGAAGACAAAGTGGAATAACTTTACAGCTGAATTAACTTTAGACCATTTATTTGAGACATAGCAGTGCTTTTCAAGATGTGGTATGTTAGGGAACTATGATTTCTCGCTTAAGGCCATGAGCAATTCTAAATAAGAATCAGAAGATAACGATTTATTTTTAAAATTTGAAAAAAAAAGAAGCGAAATCAAGAGAATTGCTCCTGGAATCTGTAATATGGAATAAAATAATCTTGATATTCTTGAAGAAAGGAATGTTCTGTCAGTGGGGAAAACTGAGCGTTTTTTAAATGAATGCCTATGGGGACAAAGTTAAAAGGAAAACAGCTAGACAATATTGGGGGTGGCCGCAGACTCTTGTCTAACTTGACTTTTCAAGCAAAAGAAGAATCTTCAAGATCGTATTAGGTTGTTGAAGAGATCCAGGGCTTTGCGAGCTATAGTTTCGTTAGCCATGTATTTTGGGACTTTAATGGTTTTACGTTTGGGTATGTTATCAGAAATGTCGGCGTATGTTACAGATTTTAATTGCTTAATTTAATTAAAATAATCACTAATTCTAAACAACGATAATCAATCTCGAATTTAATATTTATTACATATATGAGGCAGTTTTTATTTTTATCAGTTTATCTTCTATAGTATACATAGACGTTTTTTGTTAGTTCCTGGTGAGGATAACTCTACAGAAGCGATGTTCCACCTGTAGATTACAGAAGTCAATTAGGTACTATATTTGTGTTTGTGATTTTTTGATTGTATTGTAATTTAATTTATAAAATAATTACTACCGGAGTTGATATTAAGGAAGATATGATACATTTAATCTTGTTTGATTAGGATTTATTTTGACTATATTTCTCTCACTGATACAGTGGTTGTTGTGGCAGGTTATAAAGTTGAATTAATAAGTTTTATAAATGTATGAATTTCTTTCTTTTTGCTCTTCTACAATTAACAATGAATTGACTCATAATTGACTGTAAGTTAGGCTTGTAGTTTTCCTTAATACCTAACAACCTTATCACTTCCTTAGCTCACCACTGTTTTTTTTTTTGTTTTTTTTGTCTCTTGCTTTGGTTTTATAAACCTTATTAGAGTTATTGATTCTGATGCAGATGTATCCATGTTATTTTGGATTCTTTTTATCAGAATCAAAATTTTTCAGTGATGTCATATGTTTTATTTTACAGTGCTAACTCCAGTCCTTTTCATCAATAGTCTACTGAATAGAAATGGAAAATGAGTGAGTTATCTATTTTTGTTAATTCTTTTAATGATTAGGTTGTTTGTGATTAAAATTAAATATTCCATCAACAATAGATGATATAACACATTATACATGTCTCTGAAACATTTTAAATAAAGTTATTCATGATTATTTTAAAAGTCATGAGTATGGCACTGAAGGAAAATCGGTTTTTGGTATGGTAATATTTTAATAGGTGTGGCTCATCCCTTGGCTACCGATGTTTCTTGACAATGAATCTTTGTTAACAATAGGTAAAATTTATGTATGAAACACAAATTGTTTACAGTGTTGAAATTAATTATTGTTTTGTAGAATTGCTTTCATGAATAGCTTCGTTTGAATATAGTTTATTATCAATTATTTTTTGTTTTGTTTAAATTTTTTATAATAGATCAACATTAGATAATTAACTATTTGAACCTCAACATTAATAAAATTACTTAAAGAACATTCATAAAAATGTGATAATTACATGTAACATAATTCTTTTGGATATATTTTTTTTTTTGCTACAAACCCCTCTAATTTTGTAACTATATAAAAGCCAGATTGTGGAAGAGCAAAGAAAGATGCTGAGTGTTCTTCATGAAAATTTGCGGTTGTCACCCTCCAGCTACTTCACCTTCATTTGATAAGCAAGTTGGAGAATGTGGATGATAATCATTTGGATGATTTTATTTCCAATATTCTGGATTGGATGATGCTTTTTAGATTCTTCTTGGGTAGAGAAATTTTGAAGTTCAATTAAAAGAGTCAAATCATGAAATTGTTGCAAGATTTTTTATAGAACTAAACCTGTTCATTTGTAGATTATTTTTCTCATCAGAAGATTTGTTTTGGTGATAAACTATCTGTAGATTTTAATAGTGCCTTGAAAGTAGAGTATTGAAGAGCTTTCCTGATTATTTCTTTTTAAACTGTAACAAACATGTCAAATTTATCAATGTCTTGATAATAAATGAGAACTTGAAATTAATGGATCTCTAGTGATTGATGTTGCATGAAATTATTTAAACAAATCAACAATCCCCATTAATGTGGATTTAATGGTATTTTTGATGGTGTGCTTGATGGTTTCCTTCATGTTGCCGTGGGTAGGAATATCTTCAACAGCAGTAATCCTGGTAAGGTATACTTTACAGTTGTTACAATGTCTCTCAAGACTGATTAAACTGTTATTGCTGCAGCAAATTTTGGCAAGAAAATCTTGAGTTTAAAAAATATTGGTACCATGCGAGACAAAAATGAAAGCACTTACTTTCATGGGGACAACCCAAACAAAAAATTATCATGAAAATTAGTCCCTCTTTAGTTTAGTTAATTTCTCACTACTTATGAAGTGAGAGATAAACATTCTGCTTGTTTTACGGAGGTGTACCAATCCATGCGCTTTCAGGAAACTCTGGAAAAATAATAATGAGAAACTGTACTTCCTTTGGAAACATACTAATTAACGCAAATGAATCATTTAGTTCCTCTTACCTTTATCAATATTTAGGCTATTGGGGGATTAAAGAGTTTGATTTAGCACCCTGACTTCAGCACCAAGAATTCACTGGACACTGGAAAACACTGGAGGTTACCATGGAAATGGTTACCCATAATTTGATACCAACTTGAGCAATATAGCCAACCAATAATAAACTTGGTAGTTTTAACACTGAAGAGTAGTAGCGCCTTTCCAAAAATATGCGGGGAACTAACATGAAAACATAGGACATGTTCAATCCTACAAATTCTTTGCTAGACAGCTACAGAGGCTGTCTACCATCAAAAGTATTACTTCAGAACCTTATAAAATCATATGATAATGCTATATGATAAATTGATAATGCTACTATCACTGATTTATTTATTTAGTATTATTTTCACTCAAAGTAAGAAATTCTTGTCAGAGGACACGTGAGGGACTGACTCTTGGACATTTGAAATTTATTTTATTTTTAATTTAATTATGATAATGTGTGAATATTTAGATTAAAAATTACAGGAAACCGAGGTTCCATTTTCATTCATTTTTTAAGTTATTATTTTAATTAATTTTTTAATAGTTAAAAATATCCGACTCAAAATTACACACGAATCCCACAATATTTAAGGGGCTTAATTTTGTACAAATTGGGAGAAACATCCATTTGTTAATTTTTCAATTTTTTTTCCCCCTGATATTTCACTCTTAGAGGCTTGTTTAACATATATTATGTAAAAAGAGAATGTATACTATTCATAATGAAAAAATAATTGATATGAAAAAATGGTAGGTATAATTTTATCAATCAACAACTTGTAGATTTTTTTAATGCAATATACTTTTTTTTTTCAGAAACTTGATTGGTGTTTATTTAAAGCTTCTAAGTGTTTTGGAATGCCCAGTGTGCTTAGAATATTTAACAAAGCCTGTAGCTTTGTGTAATGGAGGCCATGCTTTATGTTCAAAATGTAAATCAAGTATTACAAGCTGTCCATTATGCAGAAACCCTATCAGTTCTACCCGAGGCTTGATTTTAGATCAGGTAATGTTATTAGTTTTTATTTTATAATTTCCAAGCAGAATATTACTTATTTTAATATGATTTGTTATTTTTAATGTGTTTATTGTTATTGTAAGTATAATTATTTGAATTAAAAAATCACAGACATTATCAGATTTCATCTGATCGTTCAGTATGTCAAGTTAACTTATGAAATATTTTTATTATTTATGTCTATTTTTTAGTACTTGATATTCTTATGTATTGGGCTGCATTTTTAAACATTAGAGGATCTTACTTTCAAAAAGTGTACATATTCATAGAATGAGAATTTTTGTTTTATTATTATATAACATGCATTGATTTAATAGAACCCTTCCATCATTTCCTATCAAAGCTGTTTCTTATTTTCTCTTGCAGTCCCAAGTATAGTGTTTGTATCAATTATTTGTTACAGATGCATTAATTATATAATGGGGACCTGATCCTCTCCGGACAATAATGTTAAGTATATTCCATTCAAAATATACCCTCCCTCCCTCCCAAAAGGGAACATATCCTTGTTTATTTGTGTAATTCATGACTTAATGTTTTTTAAAAGGACACATATATAATACAAAATAGATTTATTAAATAAAGTTTTTTCTGTAGTGTCTGACCTGATTTTTTGATGAAAAAGACACATATCCAAAATAAATTTTGTTATACCTCCTAAAGTTTTGGATGGAAACAATTAAATTCTTACCATGTTTATTTTGATGCCTATATTATTTAATAATTTATCCTAAAATGCTGATAATTATTTCAATATTACTTTCATTTGTTGTTTCAGGTTACTAAATTGGTTACACACTGTTTTAGAAATAAGCTCCTCATTTAATAAAAAAAATCATCCATATAGTTTTAATGAGTTTAAATACATTTGGTATATTTTCACAGATCATAGAAACATTACTGTATCCCTGTTACAAATTGGGATGTGGATCTTTGTTGAAAAGAAAAGATGCAGAAACTCATGACCTTAATTGCGCTTTGGAAAATGCGACTGACAAACAGGCTGTTCTTCACAATAACCTATTAAAAAATATCGAAGAGAACTTTGGATCCTTTATTGTACAACCAGAAGTTGTGAGCATTTATCATTTATTATGTTGTAATGTTTCTTTTCTTATTGAAAGTATTATTTATTGTTATAATTACATTAAGAAGAGTATCATATATTTTTTTTCATTTGTGATGAGCTATTGTATAATTAAAATGGTTACTTAGTAAATATTGATTGCCTATTCTTTTGTACTTTTGTACAATAATAATTTTAGTTTTTTTGTTTAATTATTTTTCAATAAGTTTTAGTATTTTAAAACAATCTATTTTTTTTTTATTTTTTAGGTAAAAGAAACAAGAACTGTAGGAACAGTCACTGGAAAAGGTGTGTTACAATCATGGTCTTATACTAATAGTTGTCTCTAATGAATACTTAAAAATAATTTTTGAGATTATTTTAATTGAACAATTTTTTTGGATTAAATTCGAGAATTTTTTTTTTCAGTAAAAACAGCTGATGCTCGTGTACAAACAGCCATTCCTTTTTCTTCTGTAAGTAATTATTGTTAAGTTTCATTTCAAATGGTTACTTTATGCAGTGATACCTTTCATAATAGACAACCTTTCCTATGGAAAATTTTCTAATGACCTGAAAATATAGTAATTTAGGCCACTTTTTCCCCGAGGAATAAATTTACCCCTCTTAATGGGCCCTTACAAAATGTTGAAAATTAAGAAAACTATTTTTAATGGTTTTATGTTTGGATATGAATCTTTTATATCTTGAAATTATTCTTTTTATAATTAATAAAACTATTGTTTTGTAAGGAGTGATAAATCTTTGGAAGACTACAACATTCTATTATTTAAAATTTAAAGCCTCAACACTATCATCATGTTTATTTATTTTTTATAACAGGACGAAAGTCCTAATATAACAAAAGAGTACAGATCAAATACAACAAGTAAATAATAAAAAGATATTGTGAAACCGAAGTAAAAAGTAACCTAATGTAAATCCGAATCTAGCACATGCATACATCAAAGTAAGTAATTCAATTTAATATATAATAAAACTTTAAAGTGTGCAACTAATTTCAACATTCAAAAAAGTAATTTAAAACATACATGAAAACTCAGTAATTTAAGAAATATAAATATAAACTTTTAAAACACTTAATATGAAAAACATAAATAATCTATTTGAAATATTAATATTGCAGAAAAATGAATTGCACAATAATTAAAAAATCAATTTTTATTATGAGTCAACAAACGTCTTATAATGAACAGTGTTTGCTTTTTTTTCCTCTGAATTCTATTAATAGAAGAATTGTAGGTAAAAGGTAAATTTTGAGTAAAAGAAACATTAAATATGTGAATGTTAAAGGATAATAAAATAATATAATACAATAAAGTAATTATTCATATATGTATTGTGGTTATATAAATACAAATTCAATTCTAAAAATATTGCTGATATATATATACATTGTGTGTATATATAGGACATAAAATAATATTCACGTTTTAATTAGCATTTCTACACCTCAGCAGACACCCCTCCATAGCAGATAAATTTGTTTTACTTGTGGCTATCAAGTCTTCATTGTAGAGAGGTTACACTAATATAATTGATTTTTAGTTATGGTTTCTTTTATTAAAAATATGTATTTTATTATAAGTAAATATTAAATGATGGTTAACAGACTAAAATTTTCTAATATATTCTTTTTTTTTACCTAATTAATTTTATATCATTAAATGTCATTAGTGTTAGTTTTATTCATTACTCTGTCATTCGATAATTAAATCTACTTTTGCGACAAGTAAAACGCTTTTCCACGTGGTCATAAAGCTTAAAATGTACCTGAAATTTGAATCTATTAAATTATTCAAGAAGTGTGTTTTCCTCCTTATACTCAGAACTATTAGTTATTATTGGCTAGTTATTAAAGTATATTTTTTAAACTTTTTTACTACAGTTTTGAATCTCAGTAATATTTTCATTTTTTTTTTTTTTTCAGTCATTCGTAATAGAAAAAATGAACTCTTCAACATCACCTGCAGGTAACAAAACCTTCCAGCATAAGAACTCTTAATAATAAATATAGATGTGTTTTGCTTCCTTACCTACCTAAAAGTTCATTAGGTCGTATTTCATATTTCTTGATAAATAAAATGTCGTTATGGAATAAAGGGATGATGGAATCAAGGAGGTCATTGATCACAATATTAGAGAGAGTTTCCCATGGCGAGACCTGATGTTTGGTGAAAGAACTTTCCTTGAAAAGTTAGATATCCAAATTTGCAACATAATTCAAGTGATTCAAGATATGCAATTTGCCCTGATTTGATTTGACTTGATTTGCCCTGCAAAGTGGGGCGAAACGTCAGAAAATAAATAGTTGTAAACTATTTTTGTTTCTCTTTTGACCGCAACCCTGACCATCTTCTTATATATCAATTTTTACAGTAAACTATATATACATATATACAAAAATTAATATTTAGTTTTTTATTAATGGTATGGCCCTTTTTGGCTATTTTTCAAATTACTTCATATCGCTGTCCCAGTTCAACAGAGTAACATCTTAAAAAATGGTTATTTTGTGATATGCATGTAATCTTAGCAATAAAGGTAAGATATTTACATTTCAAAACTCATTATATCTCGAAATAGTTTATTTTTACTTAGATTTTATGACATATGTTTTACCATGATTCTGTATTTTACTGTATAGATCTTAAGATTACTTGCATATCTCAAAATAGCCATTTTTTAAAAAATATTATTACGTTAGTTTCTGAACATTATTATTTATTTTTTATATTGAATCTATTATTAAGAAATACTGATACCATCGCCTATTTCTATCCATTCATGTTTTCTTATCTTCCCAACCAGGGTATGTAAAAATGGGTTTGTAGTAATTAGATAACACTTTAACTTTTAGCATTAGCTGTAACATTTATACGGCTAAATTCTTAGTAATATGTAGTTTTCAATTTTCACCCTAATTACTTATTTTTACTAATTATAAATGTATGTTATAAACTTTTGAGAAGTTTTAATCTAATTGCACTTTTATTTGTTTTGGCCATGCTGATTATTATTACATATTCATCTGGTTAATTATGGTAGCATAATTTTTTCATATTCCTTTTGTGTCCGATTTTCAAATTTACTACGTTTTTAATATTTTCAGTTATATGTATTGGTTCTGTAAGTTAAACATATACAATACATAACAAAAAAATATCAAGAATGTAGTAAACTTCAGATCGTACATAAAAGGTATAGGGCATTATGTTGACATCATTAATATATAATGTGCGTTTGTAAATAAATATTATAGATTGAACTAGAGGATGGAAAAATTTCTGAAATGTCGAAATGAAATGATTAAATAAAGAAGTTAAAGTAGTTATGGTTTTACCTTGAAAAAAAAAAAAATATGCAATTTGAATACTTGGAAATAAGTCAAATAAATATTATTTTTATTTCTTTAAAAAAAAAAACTGAAATTATACCAAAATTATAATTTTTGTTCTGAGAACTTTCAAAAGTCTTTGTTAATTATTAGTTTGGAGCATTAATTACCCTAGTGCTCCATCTAAAAGAGTTCTAACTACGAAATTTAACAAAACTATTTTTCAGCATAAAAGCTTTCTGATCTAATCTGACTTATGATAGCTTTGAATCAGTTGTTGACCCTTATTGGCAAAAACTGAACAGATGATGACAGATATATTATCTCTGAAAAGTTTGAAAAAAAATGTTATTATGGACTTTTTTGGGAGCTCTTCAATCGCAATTGAAGAAATAACCCTTTATCTGTTGCCATATTCAATTTCTTATTATTATTTCTATTATTAAAAAAATTAATAATCATTTACAGGTAGTTCCAGTGGCTTAAGCGGTCTTGTTAAAACTAAAAAAGGTCTGACTACAGGAATATCAATTAGCTCTATGGACCATTCACCTACTACTGGTTTCCAAACAGCTGATCTTTCAAGTTTGGCATTTTCATTTCCAGCAACATCCTCGATTGAACAAAATGCCATCTCATTTTCAATGACTCCTGATGGTTTAAATAATGCCAATATGTCAAGCCTATATTCATTACCCCAGGATTCAAGTTCCAGATTTGCTTTTGAGCCTTTTAAAAATATTAGCAGTTTTTCAAGAAATACTGCAGGAAATGATCCAAATTCTAAACCCTTTGTATTTACTTCTGGAACAGAAACTAATTCAGGGAATACTGTGACAAGCAGTTCTAGAAAACCTTCTACCAATTTGAGTTTTAGCATGAAAAGTGTACCATCAGCTAGGGAAGGTGAACCAGCTATTTCTAAAGATTTTTTTATAAGAAATCAAGAAGTACCTTTTACCAATTTAGGTAATATGTCGAGTGAGTCGATAGATATAAGCGTTAGGCCTTCGACTAGTTCATCTGCTGGCCTCCTTGCTCCTCAAGTTTCTAGAGATGATTCTAATTTGCCAAATAAAACTTTCAAAAAGAAGCCTAGTACTAATCTTACCAGCTGCAGTACATCTGTGAACAGCGTAAGTGGTATTAACAGCCAACCTTTTGTACCTAGTGGAGCTCAAAGGAAAAAAAGACCGACCACTAACCTCTGTGGTTTAACTACTTCAGCTTAAGTCTTATGTTATATATCATTCATCTTGTGTAAATAAATTTAGCACTATCACTTGTCTCAGTGATAGAAATTGATAAAGGTTTTTCAACTAAGTCTTTGGTTTTAAAACAATGAATCATTTCAATTTAAAAAAAAAAAAAAGGATTGGTCTCTATATTAAATTTTAATGAACTGTTTATTTCAGCTTTTAAAAGTATGTAAATTATTAATAAATATTGTTTATTAGGTAACTAGCTTTTTTGACTGTTCTTTATTAAAAATTGACTATATTGGAAATTGTAAACATTTATATGTTTACCCTTAACCTACCATAAAGATTTATTGTTTTCCAAGATTTGTATCCAAATTGCCTTCTCCTTTAAAAAAAAGTTATTGCTTTTGTTATTCAATGTTTGTATTAGAAATGCATAAATAAATCAACAGCTTTTATAAAATAGATATATGATTTTTTAAAAATATATTTCAATTCTAATTAAAAAAGTATTTGTATGACTTCTTACACATGATTTACAGTTACTTTATTTCTAAATATTTTTCTTATTCCATGTTATTGCATTTTTTGTCCATATATTTAGTTTTATAATCAAAAGGATCGTTTTCTTGGAAAATTAATTACTTAAGGGAACATTTCCCTGCTTTCTTTTTGATGTGCCAAATTTTGCAGCTAGTCTTATTATAATTAACTTTTTCTATGACTGTTCATTGATGTATTGAAGTTGGTAAAATAGGATTTTTTGTTTGGATCTGTCTGAGGCACATACTTTTGTTTAGGCAGTTTGTTTGAAAAGTTGGTCGCATTTCCCATTGTTCAGCTAATTGGAACAATTTTCGTTTATTTCTTGGTGTCATTTCAGCGATTACATCAGTTTTTAAAATATTGTTCAGTAAACAGTAAAAAAAAAAATTGGTTGAATGAAGCATCTCTTCTTGCGGTAGTTCCACAACAGTTTGTAAATTGAATTGAATATTTTCTTTTCTCATATTGGACATTCATTTTAACGTCATTGGGAAACCAATGACTATATACGTACTACCTACATTAGGTGTTTAACATAATTTTATTCTAATGTTAAATAGTTTCTTTGCCATGTATTTTTGACATTTAAACATAGTCCTAGATGGTAATAGTTGCTTGTATCTTTTATTTTGTAATATCTAATCTTATTTTGAACTGAATGTGCAGATTTAGAAGAGTAAGTACTATATTTTCTTGACTGATAGAATAGATTGGCTGTGGTCGGTAGAACATGTGCAGTTGTCTGAAAATATAAATCAATAATATGAGAAGTTAATACAAAAAATACATTTTATAATTTGATAATGTTAAAAATATGAGAGCTGTACAAAAGTTTGCAAATTGGCGGTTCGACTGGTAGTTGTAGATTTAATGTTAATGATTTAATCAATTCAAATTTAATTATTGCTATACCATTCTACTACTTAAGGTTTTGTTTTTAATGCTTTAGTGCTTATTTTAATTTTTGTGCTGATTTAGTATTGCAATGTATAAAATATTATAAAAAAGTTATATTTATTAAGACAAATTATATTACTAGTAATGTATGTATATCTTTGGGAATTTTAGTTTTATATATTTTGTAAGTAAAAAACTGAATTTCATATATTGTATAAACTTATTTTGTATTCCCTGTTTATACTTATGTTTAATTTTAATTGCAATTTATGCTGAAATGGCTGATCCATATTATTGTACTATAATTATAAAATTGATGGTAATTATAAGATTCATTCAAATAAATGTGTAATTACTTTAATGTTATCATATCTTCATTTATTTTTTTTGTTGCTTAGTTCCCTGAATTTTCTTTAAACTAAGTATTGGTTAAGTATCATTTCCTTAAATTAAATAAATTTTGCTATATGCGAAATTTTGAAGAACAAGATTTTATTTTTCTATTGATTTGAAAATTTATGTTTTAGTCCTTTAGGTACGAAAAACCTTATCAACCTCTTAAAAAAAATTGTTTCCCCCACTTTAATAAGTTATTCTGGGTAAATTATTTCAATATTGTACTAGTACGACATTGGGTTTTTATATTGTAATAAGTTTTCTTATTCTATACAAGAAAACATAATAATTGGTATGTTATTGCCCAAAAAGCTTTGGTTACAGTATTGAAACAATTTGGACTGACTAATCTAGTGGACCTGGAGCCCAGACCAAAAAATATGTCCAATTAGAAACAATTATCTCTAGAAATAAGGTAGTGCAGAACATTGGTTCATTAAATTTTCACCCATCTTTCATTCAGTGCTCCATGTCCTTATCACTACCAAAAACATGATAAAAAACTTGATATCACATTTTTTAAAGTAAATTAAATCTACTGAAATATAAGCCTTAATCAATAGTTCCTAAGATAGTTTTCCAAAAAGCCATCTTAACAAATGGATTGGTATATAATAATAGCTTTGAAATCCATTCTTGTTGTGAGTGAAGTAGAAACAACTAGTTAACAGTAAGTTATGTACTATGTTATGTACATTTTTTTCTTGGTACAGTATCCATTGTAACGAACTCCGGGACACACGTCTAAAATTTTTAATGTAGAATCCCCTTATGTGTCTTCCCATTAGCGGTAAAAACACTACAGAGTTCGTTGGACCAATATTTTCTTTCAAGACCTCAATGCTTTGTTTTGCTAAAATAAATATTTTTTAAACATCACAGATAACTTATTCCTATCAACGACAATGTGCAGATATTTGAAAACCTAGATAAAGTTCTGTAAATCACAACCAGGGGAGGGGTATTTCGTATTAATACCTAACAATGATATTTCTTCACTGTAGTCATGAAAAGATTTAGATTTTATTAAATATGTTGAGTAATAAAAATATTTGAAAAGCTGTCATTTTCTTGAAAGAGAGAATTTTTAATTTGATTTTTCGTAAAGTTAGTTTCCATGCACTTGGCACTACTGTGAAGAAAGCCAATGATACTTTACCTGTTTACAAAATAATATGTAAAAACAGGAAGGTGCGGTTTAGATAATCTTAACATTAAATTAATATCACCACATGAATGTTGATATTTAAAAAAAATTCATATCAGCTATGATATACAATATAAATGAAGGTTTGTTTTGAATCGACAGTCGTTTCACTGGGATTGATTTTGCACAGGCAGGTAACCACTTGTTTCTCATATAAGTGAAAAGGTTATCGGTGGAAAATAGTCCTTTTTTACTTGAATAGTTTCATAGAGAGTTTTCATTAAACTAATAGATGCCTCTTACACTGTTATAAGTATTCTGAATTTATTTATACTTCAGGTTTTACTAATCCCTCGGCTTAACACGGCAGAGATGTAGCCTTGAGGATTTTGCTCATGTTGGGAAATAAACGAATAAATTTTCCTAGTATTTCATCTGTTTAGTTTATACTTTTTTCTACCTACTATCAACCCGTTGGTGTTGTTATTACCGCTTACTTATGTAAATCCCTCTTTTACCTCCCCACCTATACTCAATTCAGTTTTGTTCTGGCCTCCTAACAGTGGTAACACCGAGCATTTTTCTCACCAGTACACTCCTAAAGTGTCATCTTTTTGTCTCATTTGAGCATTTTGCTCAACTGGACTCCTGCGTTTCTTATTTTAAATGCTGAGCAGAGGCGAGAAGATCTTAGAGCTGTTGCGAAATCTATATTCTTCAGTCCCAGATGGAAGAGCCACAATTTAAAATTGCATTGAAAGTAATCGTAAAGATTTTTGTCATCACAACCGATTATAAAAAAATAGTACAAATGGTCTATCATGAGGTAAATGCTAAATCCTACCTTTTGGGAGATAAAAGTAGGACACTCCTCCCGAATTAATTTATCTGTTTTAGGCATGTTATCCATTTGTTCATGTTAGTATTGTCCTAACATATAATAGAAAAAATAATTGTATTTTACAAATTTTTAACATTGCAGTTGAAAAAATCAAAAATCATAATTTCTTATTGTTTTATTGTATCAGCTGTTTATGATTCCAGTTATTATTAATATTATTTTATGTTTTTAACTGTGCTGCCGAAGCGGGGTGTTTTTAACAGATTTTCTCACCTTAGTGGGTAATTGTCGGGGATTTCGGGTAAAGTGGCTTTACGTTATATGTAGAGCCCCATAGCAGCATCGCACTAGACCCTCAACTAGCGTTTTTAGTTAATACTTTGATTACTAACAAGTTATTATTTTTCCTTAATTATTAAATTTTAGAACAGAAATACCTAGACCATTTGGAGCCCATGACATGTTTGTTTTTTGGGGCCCAGCATAGATTTATTTTGGAGGCATGGGATGAATATAATATTTAGGTCCGATATAGAATCATGCAGTTATAACGACGTCAATAATTCTCCAAGAGTGGGTATTTCTCGGGTAAAACGGGCATTTTCAAGTTTTTTATGTCAGGAAAATAAGTAACAACATCGAAAATAGCACTGGTTCCAAACTTTTCTTCATCAGTACAGAAGTTATATTCAAACTAGAATTTTTTTTTTTTTTATGTAATACAAAAAGCACTAAATTAGGTGTTGGTAACGGCTTGGATTTTTTTTTTTGCTACAGTATAGTGAACAATTTAAAAAAAAAAAAAAAGTAAAATTTTATTCAACAATTTCTATGAAAATTCAAAAACCCTCAAAACTCTAACAGTCCTTTATTAATCAATTAAATGGCGTTTCTGTTTGGGAAATGAAATAGACAACATTAAATACTGCCGAGAATATGAAAAAATATGTTTGTAGTTCCATGGAAGTACATGATATTCTGGTTGTTAACGAATTGACGAGCAATTAGATGTGAGAACGGAGAAATAAATATGTCCGAAATGTCCTCTTAATTAATTTTAATGGTTTGATATAACAATTTTTGGATTTGAAATAACTTTTTAACTGTATAACTTTTTTTCATAAATATGAACTAATTGAAATGATTATTAATATTATCTATTCCTTTAGGTATTATAATTATGTTCCACTTCCTGTCCTACTTTTTAATTTAATTTGTCATTATACATTGCTTGGAAGAAATAAATAAAAATCACTCCACCATTTTCGATAAAACTTCCGCAGTAGGTCTTGAATTTTGAAAAACATTTTACCTAATTTATTTTAACTCAATGAAGGATTAGTTGGCATCCTTGGATATTCTTTTTTAATTACATTCTATGACAATCAACTCACCAAATCAAAAATAATAAACCCTATAATAAATAAAAATAAACCCCTGCGCGATAGGGAGGGACCTAGCGATATTTATTCGTATTCCATTCTGCTGCTCTAAAATATATATATTTTTTTAGAATATTAATGTTTGTCCGTATGTGATAGATTGTAGGAAGACAAGGTGGCGGTCATAAAAGTACAAAATAGTTTATTAGCAACTAACGGTGTTATAATCTAACCAATTACCCTGTTATATCTTATATGTTGGATTTTTCGTTTATTAACCGCTGCACAAAACTACTTTTTTTTACTATTTTTACCTTTCTTGATCTACACTCGGACTATATTCTTACTATATATCTATTTTTTTTTAATATCCATTAAAATAAATCAATAATTATGATAATAAACGCATTATCTTGAATGTATGATTCTAAAAAGTATATAAATAATTTTAACCGCACCCAACTGAACTATCGCGTTTGATTTTGTATGGCTGTATGAAATGGTTTATTAGTTATGACTTGTAGTCTACTGCTACCAGAATTTTTTTTAGTTTATTTTTGATTTCTTCATTCAAAACTATCTATCACATTTTTTCCCTCGTATCCTTTCTCAGAATCAGATAAATTTCTAAACTGACATGAATTTGATTTGAATTCGGGCTACTAGGTTTACAAGAAACATATTTCTCTTTCTTCTGTTATTTATTTATTTTATTCTTTTTTTAATGTGAAATATGCATCTCCTCTCTTTCCCCCCAAAATACAAGGGGACTGTCCGCGTTATTATGAATTCCCTTATTTTATAGTTGAAATCAAACCTTATAATGAGAACCCCTACCACCAATGAATGGTCATGGGTTCAGTCCTTTGTAAGGAAGTGCTGTTTTTCATCAAACCTCAGGTTTTAATTTCTGTGCTAATTATTATTTTATATTTGTCAAATTTAAATTATTTATTTGTATTATTCGAAAACAATTTAATTATGTTTTAATTCATTTTTAATTTGCAGAACTGTCCACTTTAAGAAGCTGTCGACTATTTTGATTAAATATTTTATCCATTTTACAGATTGTACTGTGGAATAAAGTTATGGCTGCAGCCTCAAAGTAAGTTTTTAATAATAAGCTGTTAATGAACTGATTAAAAAATCTGAATATAGGGTGAGTTTCAAGTGTCCAAAACAACTTGAAGGAACAAAACCTAAATATTGTAGCTGATTGAAGATAATTGCAGAATTTGGTATGGAGAGAGCTGTAACGATTACTAAAGGTTTTTTTAAAATAAATGATGAGTGTATCGATTTTTTTAGTGATAGAACATAGGTGGCAAAAAATAAATAGATTCCTAAAGGATCGTTCGAAATGACACTAAAACTGAAAATGGATATTGAGATAGTAGTCTTAAGATAAATGAATTACAGAGAAACTTTTGAATTATTGGATTACAAAATTTTCTCTATAATCCATCTATCTTTATCTTAAAATTTGAAATCCTTTTTTTTTTTGTACTGTAATTTTCATTGACCTTGTAGGAGTGTGATTTGAAATCACGTTTAAGATCAATATTCTATTGAAGGTAATCATGATGGAGTTATAGTCATAGTTAATTAAGGAGTTATAGTCATAGTCCAAAAGCAGATGTTTCACTCCAATTTTTTATTACTTTAGTAAAAACTATTTATAGTTTCTGGTAAAAATTACTGCCAACCATAGTTAGGGAGAATAAAAAGTGGCGGCTTTTTCAAAATGTTAAAAAAAAAAATTGTGATTTTGAGCTCAATATCTTTGAAACAACTGATAACTCCTATAAATATAATAGAACATCATTGAAATTAGTTTTCATGATATCTGCCAAAGAACAAATTGACAAAATGTTGATTTCTAGTTGTTTGGAAAAATTGTTTAATTATAAAAACTAATAGACGTAAAGATGTTGAACTGCACTCAAATGAAAGCTATTTGTATGTATTATAAATTAGATTATTAATGATGAATTTTGCCAAAATAAATTGATAAAATGTTGATTTCTTGATGTTTTGAAAACAAAGTTTGGTTTATAAAAGACTGCACCTGAGGAACTATTAGACGTACAGACTATTATTACTTATATTTTCACTTTAGAGTTCTACTACTGGGTAGTTTCTCTACATCCTGTATCATATCATATGTCATTATGATCAAATTTACTGGTTGTATTTTTTTATACAGTTGTAAATATCAACAAATAAATAAAATAAAAAAATAAAAATATTTTCACTAATTGTGCTGTGAGGTTTTTTTTTGTGTTGTGGCTAGTTTTAGGGACATGGAGTTCCGAATGAAAAATGAAGGTTCCGAATGAAAAAAATAAACTTCAGGAGGCGTCAAGGCGGACCCAGAATCAGAACTATGGAGGGGGGAGAGAGCCATAATCAATCAGGTTGTGACATTTCAGCACGGAAAAGGCGAATGAAACCAAAATTTTTAGAAAATTATATATAATTTTAGCAGTGCTTTATTAGTTATTACAATTAGTATTTGATTAATAAATAATTACATTTTAATAAATTAATATTTTTTTTCTTTCTAGGCACTCAGCTCCTGATGCCCCATCGGCAGTTATTTTTAATAACTTTTACTGTATCCCTGGTAGGTTCTTATAAAAACCAAACCATTTTCTAAAAAGAAATAACTCACAATTTTTTTTTACTTAAAAGAAATAAAAATGAGTTTTTTGTATCTTCCAAATAGCCACCATTTTTTAATCTTCTCAACTATGGTTAGCAGAGTCACCAATTTTGACTCTTAACTGTATATAGTTTTCATTAAAGTAATCAATAATTGGAGTGAAGTAACTGATTTTTCTCTCTTTTCTTTGGCTCTTATACTATTATAGTGTCTTCTTTTATTTCAAGATTTACTGTGAATTACTGGCTATGAGATGTTATTTGCCCAAAACAGTATTATTAGAATTAAATCAAATTGGACCCCACAAAGATTAGGAAAGTTTAAGTTATAAGTTGACCGATTGGCCAAACCAGGGATCTTGAACATTTTTTTCTATGATGTTTTTCAAAATATTTTTATTTATAGGAAGTTAATCGAGGTTTATGTTGATTTGCTGAATCTGCTAGAATGCCCAGTCTGTTTAAAGTATGCTTCATCAAATGAAGGACCGATCAAACTTTGCACAGAAGGACATTTCATCTGTGGTGTCTGTGCTCCAGTCGTTAACTCGTGTCCTATCTGTAGGGGCCAGCACACCAATGTACGTCCGAGAATTTTGGAACAGGTAAAGTTATCTCTTGTTTTCTTCCTTACGACTATTATGCTGTTTAGTTAGAAGATACTTTTATTTAGATTACTTCCCATAAGATTTAGAGAATGTCTTATAACGTCGTCCATCTCCCGCCTGCAAAGCTTTCTTTGGTCTTTCCTTGACTATGGCCAGGGGGCCTTTATCAGCGTTTT
Source organism: Halyomorpha halys (assembly GCF_000696795.3). Taxonomy (NCBI): domain Eukaryota; kingdom Metazoa; phylum Arthropoda; class Insecta; order Hemiptera; family Pentatomidae; genus Halyomorpha; species Halyomorpha halys. The sequence goes on from NW_027110126.1 coordinate 1,078,823, forward strand.
TTTTGGTTCAAGATACTCCTCTTGATCCTACATGCCAAGGCCGCCTTTCTTTTCCGTATTTTCTTTGTTCAGTATGTCTTCCGCTACATCTGCTTCTATTCTTGCTATAAGTCAGTCGTCTCCTTTGAGAAAATGGTTTAACTCGCTTATTTCTCCATTGAACCTTTCTAAATACGAAACTTCCTTCGCCAGGTCCTGTAAAGTCGCCGTGCGAATTTTCATCCACTCTAGCACATTTACATGTCCTGCTACCAATGGCATCTTTAAATGTTTATACAGTATCCGTTTATAAAAAAACCGGAAGAAGAAAAAAAATGAAAGAGGTCCACAAAAAATAAAAATTAAAAAATAACTCTCGACTAACGTGCTCGGGTTCTGGCACCAATTACATGAAGCGGGAAAAACTGATGAAAAAAAGGGAATAACACTCTCTGAATGCGAAAACAAGTCTGGTTTACTGACGGAGTCCTTGCACTCTTCAACTGATATGGCTCATCAACCGAGTATGGTCAGCTCTAACTTACTTACATACATTCATTATATATATTATTATTATGATTATATATAATATACAATCATAATAATATACGTTTATTTCACCATCCTTGGAAGGAATTTTTATTAATAATAATTTACTATACATTTCTCTTAGCCACATCTAACTGATGTTTTTTTTACCATTTTTTTTTCCCAGATCATAGAAACCCTTGTCTATCCGTGCTGTAAAGTTGGTTGCGGAACAATGTTATCAATAAAAGATATCCATCCTCATGAGCTCCAGTGTGTTATACAAGAAGATAAAGACATTAAGTACGATAAAAATATGGTACAGTCACAAAACATACTAAAGCACATAGAGGAACACTACTCTTCTTTTTATTTGAAGCCTGGTGATGATGTAAGTATAAAAATAAATATAATCTTATCATATCTAGCCAACTTTGATCAAATTCACAATAAATATATACAGCTTTGTGTTTAAATAATTTGTAGTTAAATGTTTATTTCTAAATTATTCATGTATTGTGAGGTAGTAGAGTAGCTCTGTAAATAAAATATTGGACACCTGACTCCTGAGCCGTATTTTATTAATTGCCTTCCCGCGTTGCCTTCAATATGTACATGACCTACATCCGAAGGCATGATTATCAAATAACAACTAACATACCACAGAAAGTATAATACTACACATAGTAAGCTAATGTTGCCAATAAACATGATTTCGGTTCTTCAAACTCAACTTTTATCATTTTCGCCATGTAGATTTCTTTCTTGTACTGTACCTCGCCAGACAAAAGGTCTCTTCCAGAAGCAGATTCTCTTTTAGGATATTAAAGTAGGCTGGTTACACTGCGGTTTTACACAAAATCATTGTAGTACGGGTTATTGTCGCCAGTCGTTAGCTGAAGAAAGACTTTCTCTTAGAGGGCAAAGAGCCCAGTTTTTCCATACGGTGGCCTAAGTGCCGTAAGTGGCTTGCCTTTGTAAGAACCGGTCGTTGGGTACTTAAAATGAGATTCTCGTGGATCTTGTTCATAACAGAAAGAAGACAAATAGCTATACTTATAATGCTGATTATCCCTATCTCCTTTCCTTTAGAGGAGTTTCAGAACGACGATTTTCCACTTTTTCAGGAAGTAACCCTTATCTATGCAATCATCAAAGACCCACAAAACAAGTTCTTAAGTATTAACGTTAGAGAACGTTTAGAGGCTAATGTTCTTGAAGATATATCGGCATCAAGTCCTGAGGCACACACATTTTTCTTCAAGGTCAGGGATATACGGAGATCGTGTATGTCCCATAGTGAGCATAAATCAGGACCAGGCGTGTATACCGTGGCGCGTCTCAGAAAACATATCTATGTGCAGATCATCTTTGCAGTACGTCAGTCTCAATCTATACGAGGATATTCGGCCGAAACTTTGAGGGTGGTTGCCTGGGTAGAACATACTTAATGGAGGCCATCAGAAGCCGTGCTGTCAATTTTCCCAAGGGTTTTATATACTTGTGGCTAAGGGGCTCTAAGCGGATTTTTTACAAATAATTAATTATTTCGTGAGATTCAAAAACCCAAATAATTCTCTTAAAAAAATATGAACCAATTTTCATGAACTTTATGAGTGTTTTTACCAGAAATCCGTTCATTGACTGGAACTTTATGGATCTGTTCATAAATGAAGAATAGTGTCAAATTGACCCGAAAGCGCTCCAGTATTTTGAAAAAAATCGTACTTGTATCTAGTGCAGTTACTCTTAGGTAGGTATAAGCTCAAGCGTTTCCAATAATATTTGTAGCAATGGTAATATTTTTACTTTCACTTATATATATATATATCCTGATGCCCCATCGGCAGTTATTTTTAATAACTTTTACTGTATCCCGAAGCGGGGTGTTTTTAACAGATTTTCTCACCTTAGTGGGTAATTGTCGGGGATTTC
>NW_027110126.1:1082254-1083481 GCF_000696795.3 Halyomorpha halys
AGGAGGTTAAAGGTGTTTGTTGGGACTTTTTATAATAAGTTTTATATTTAATCTTATTTATTTATATTTAATTTCCTTTTATTTTATTTTTTTGTAATAAAAATAATACAATCCAAGTGCAATGGCTGAAATTACTAGTACGTCCGCCATGCTTGCCTCTCTGAATAACACTGACATGTGGATGGTCCGCTCTTTGTTTGGCGAGCATTTGTACGAGCCTCCGATCCGTGGCGAGCGCCCAACGTGTGGATCCACCTTTATATTCTTGGCAGGAACAAAAATTATATTCGTTATTCCCATCTCGAGAAACCCTGAAATACGAATTTTATAGCAACATAAAAATAAAATAAAATTTGATCATGATTTTCGCCTTCGAAATCGAATAAAAATTATTCTTTTTCGAAAATCACAACAATAGCGATAACTTCAACGCCAGCCCACCAATTTACACAAATTTGGAAACTTGACTAGGGCGATAAGTGTAAGTTGTGTGATGCGGTGCCTCGAACCAGATTTGTATCGTATTTATCCTCAAAAATAGTTTAAGAACAAAAGTTACCAAATATTTAATGGGAATCATGGGGCAAAGAAACTTTTAAAATATAAGAAGATGGTCAGGGTTGCGGTCAAAAAAAGAACAAATAGTTCAAAACTATTTAATGTCCGACTTTTCGCCCCACTTTGCAGGGCTTCATCAAGGCTAAAAAGATACAAAAAAAAATGAAAATATTACAACAATAAGGTAATTTAAGCTAGGATAAATATTATGTAAAAATAAAGTGATAAGAAATTACATATAAGTAAAAGGAAGGAAGACATAAAATAGTATCACTATAAAATAAACTTGAATAAAAAATAAGTAACAATGGCAAGAGTAAAAATTTTAAAAATACGTAAAATATACAGTTAAAAAAGTACAGGAGATGTACGTAAAACTAAAAACAGTACGGGAAAAAAAAATTTAAATAAACGTCTTGAAAGAATAATATTACGGTAAGTTTACTGGATTTCTTGTTCCTCCCCCAACATCATATATAGGCGAAACTAAGAACCACCTCAGATCACGTATTTCTCAACATAAATTATCTATAACTTCCTACAACTCAGCCGCTTCCAAACTTTCAGAACATGCCCTTACACTTAATCATGCTTTTGTTTTTACCATACCAGTATTTTAGCTACTGTTCCAAATTACCAAAAGATTAATTTTATTGATTAATAAATGGC
>NW_027110126.1:1083531-1084069 GCF_000696795.3 Halyomorpha halys
CAGAAATCACTGGGAAGAGGGTAACTCTTAAACTACATATTTAAGACATGGTTATGCCTGGGATGTTAGAGCAACTTTTTCGTTAGAATCGACTAATCGAAAGTACCACCTAAGGAATAGATTGTTTAAAAAACGGTTCTAAAAATTTTGAAAAAACTCGGTGAATCAATGTACAACTAATTGGTATTCAATACCAGATTGGTAGCATCTTCATTGGAATAGTCTAGCAGAGTTTAAATGCCTAATTTTTCAAAAGAATTCTCCTCTAAAGTACTTTAATTTTAATATTTAATTGTGTTGTTTAAAAAAATAACCATCTCTCATTGTTGGAAATAATAAACAGTGGGTAAATAAAAAATATTAACAATTTAATGAATAACTAAAGGAGAAATAATCTCACCCGATTCGAACGGGAAAAGCCAAAATGTTGCTGATTGCATAACAGGTTCGTTATCGTTTGTTAAACTGTTAAGGGGCCTCTACATGTTGGCCAAGCTATGGCGAACTCAGACATACGCGAGCATGTGGATGGGTGGCT
>NW_027110126.1:1084503-1102711 GCF_000696795.3 Halyomorpha halys
CCTTACACTTAATCATGCTTTTGTTTTTACCATACCAGTATTTTAGCTACTGTTCCAAATTACCAAAAGATTAATTTTATTGATTAATAAATGGCTGTGCCAATACTTTTTTGACTTAAATTTTTACAATTAATTTTCCTCATTCTTTTCTACCTTAATTATTTCAATTTTTTTTTGGCTATATCAATGGTTTTTAATGTCCGTTCAAAAAAAAAAAATTTATTACTGAATAATAAGTTACATACTTTAAGGATTAAAAGAAAAAAACAGGGTGCATCAATACTTTTTTGACCCACTGTATTAGTTCGGAGGAGCACAAGCTAAGATGGTTCGGACTCCCCCTTCGGACAACCAGGAAAGAACTGCCAGAAAGACATATAAGGCTCGTGTGGAGGAAAGAAGGCCAAGAGGAAGACCATGAATTTCCTGAGAGGAGAGTGTTAAGGAATGGACTGGAGTAGGAGAAGGGAGATGGTCCAAGAGGACTGGAGTAGGAGAAGATATCTGGTCCAGCCTCTGTTAATTGTAACCCCACACTGCATAAGCGGTAAAGGGAATAAAATGATTATGATGATGTATTAGTTCGAGTCAAAAGTAACTTCCGATGCAGCTAAGTAGAATCTATTCCTCGTACCTACCCGCTATGAGTTGCCTTTACAAAAGGTTTCATTTTCACTTTATAAACCAGGCTTAATTTAGTCTTTTGTCAACTATTTTTTGTGATACACGTTACTTTTTTTAACCTCTGAAAAAAAATTTTTGAATGGAAAACCTTCAATTCTAAAGGGCAAGTCAGTCAGACTGTTGAAAACTTCTTTCAGTCCAAACAAACGACATTTTACAAGGAATTAATTGGTAAACTGCCAGGAAGATAATAGTGGTGAATACATAAGAAATTAATATAATTTTGCTATTTAATGAGAGCAAAAAAAAATGTTGATTAAAAAAACAGAAGTTACTTACGGCTTGACACTAATATATAGAGTTTTGTTTATTGCAAAAATATTTTTGCACTAATATTCTCTTAGTCTATAATCTACGCAGCAAGCATTCTGTTTATTAGTAAGAATCTGAAAGCAAAAAAATTAAAATGTAGTTTACTTCTAACATTATTTTCTCTTTAAGCAAAATTTATATTGACTTATCCTTCCCTTTCTGCCCAATATAATGTTACTTATAATATGACATTGATCCATAGTCATTTTTTATTTTTCACTAGTTAATTTGCATGACATTTTACACTTTTCAGATAAATGAATTGGGGCTATGCATGCACTGTTTATATGTTGGTCTAACTGATAAGGAGGATGAATTACCTTTAAGAAATCCCTTTGATAGTAACCAGGGAACCAATGATAATCAACCAAAAACAGAGGTTTACTTTACTTATTAATTTTATAGAATTTAAGAGTTTAAAAATCCAATCCACTACAATTTGTTTTGATGATGCTTTGTTGGACTGATTGGAAGTATTGATATTTTGATTCAAATCGAATATATTGGTCCACTGTGGAGCAGGTTTGGAAGTTCTTCCTTGCTCCCATGTGGTGATAGAAATTCATTGGTACAGCTTGGCAGAATCCTGTAAGATCTGCTTATAAGATAAGTAGCGATAAGAATGTGATATATTTTATCAGGGATCAATATCAGGCACTGGTGGAGCAGAGTCAGGTTAAGGGAGGTGTGACCAGTGTGGATTCACCAGGCCTCTCTCTAAAAAAAACAAAAAAAAAAAAAATAAATACAAATAAAACTGAGCTGGAAGTTCTGTCTTACAGTTTTAAATGAAATAAAAACATAAAGTGAACTACTAATAATCACAGAGTAGACGGAATTGCTTTAGTAAGATGAAGGAGGGAGGAGATAAATCTGCCTGATAATGTAGAGGTCCTCCTAGTAAAAGTTGGTGAATGATCCCTCAAAAATATGAAAAACTATTGATTCAAAATAAAATATGTATGATTTCCTAAGCTTATTTCCTGCTCAGCCATAATGGCCTCAAACATCATCCATTTTTCAACTATATTTACTTGCAACAAATGGTATTCATTTTACGCAAGTACCCAAGGGGAGAGGAGGGGGAGGGTAGGAGAGGTCTTGAGCCTTCCCAAATGATTTTTTCCTAATTCACTCTAAAATAAATGAATCACTCATTTTGAAAAGATGTTTATTCCATTTGAATAATAATAATCGAGCTGATTTCTCCTCAAAATCTACCTGAGAAAAAATATTATTGAGATTGGAAAGTTATTAGCCCTCTCTGATGTAAAATCTTGGTACAAGCCTGCTTCATTTTGCCGGTATTGCCCTCTGAATATATTTACAATTATAAATAACTTTAACTATCATATAAATAGATCAGAAATTCATAAGATACAAATATTATTCATAATAATTTCCTTAGGAACCTGGAAACACTAATGCTGTGAGAAATAATGTCCAACAACAATCAGAAAATATCGAAGGTAAATGGAATATTTTAGAATGGCAATAGATAAAAAACTTCTAGTAAACCACTTTATGTGTATATATATTCAATTATATCCTTATTACTTATTTTTCTACCCTCCATTGCCTTGGACAAGTGAGCTGTTATGCAACTACTACTAGTTTTTCTTTTAATTATTCTTGTACATTCCTCCTTCTTCCTACTGTTATTGAGTTGATGGGTTCTATCTTCCTGTGTTAGTCCTCTCAGTTCCCAGATCTAAGTCAACAGGACCCACCACCATTTTCTAGCAATAGATAAAACCTGCAGGAAATTTACCTCACTAACCAAATGAAGAAATTCATCAGCGAGGTCATAAATAGCTCTAGTCCTTAACTCTTCTAATTCACCAGTTTCCATCATCTATAAATTGGTCAATGACATGTACTTGTAGCTTGGTTTGGAAACTCTAATGTTCTTTGAGGAATTGTGAAACCACATAGCACAGGAGGAACCAGCTGACATAGTATGGTGAGATAAAATTTTTTTTTAGTACTCCTTTTAGAGTTCGTCAGCCACTATCAGGTCCATTCCTTAATTTTATTTTACTGCGTTATGTTTTTCTATTTGTTGTGGCTTTTGACAATCCTCAGTCAGAGATTCTCCGAAAATTGGGTTGATTCTTCCCTCTTGGAAACATGTTAGGTTACTTTTTTGTTATTGAGAAGGTCAAGAGTTACCTTCCCCTCCACTCCTTTCTCTCTTAGTACCTGTACTGTTTCATGAGAAATTGACTTGTAAATTCTGGTAATGGTATTCTATTCCTTTGTCTCCATGTGAGGCTCTGGAACCAGAAAGGAGACAAATGCTACAATATAACCTCCAAAACTCCTGTTCTAATAGAGATAGTGGTTGGATACCTAAGGGCCCAGAAAGATTGTTATATAAGAAATGGGACATGAACTATTCATTGCTTGGACCACCACATATTCCATGTGAGTTGTCATATTCAGGGCTCTCTACCTAATCGAACACTTGAGTAGGTAGTCACTTGTTGAATTGCCTATTATAAGAAATTGAATATTGTATTTAAAAAAGTTTTGTTATTTGATCAACTTTGTACAATGCCACTTGGACCATATCCTCTGGTCTTCTATGTTCATATTTCTTTGGTTCACTTGATCAGTCTTTTTCTCTTGGCAGCAGCCACTCTCTTCTTCTTCCTCTCATACTATCTCACCATCTATTTTTTTGTTAAGAAGTCACTATTTGTGTAACATTTTTGTTTATATTTGTTTTGTTTTTGCCCCTGGTATTTTAAAACATTTTATGATAGTGGCCCCTCCTCCCTCCCCTAAAAAAAAAGAAAAAAGAAATAGTCCTCTTCACTTTTGTAGACTATCCCAGTTACTCCTGGTATAAAATTGAAATATTTATAGAATTATTTATTGTATTTTGAAATATTTATATAATTATTTGTTGTATATTAAAATATTTATAGAATTATTTGTAGTAGGTATTGTAAATTATTTTTTAAGGAGGTTTTGTATTTACAGGAGCTTCGTGTTCAACAATTAGTGATATATGGACAAAGGAAATAGGAATCCAATGTAATCTAAATTCAATCATGCCAGGATCTGGCCCCACTCAGACACTGAGTTCAAGTGAAGCCTTTTAGGACAGGACTTTAGAAGTACTAAAGTGATTATTACTAAAATCTTCCTCCATAAATAGAAGCTTCTCCTGCAACTTATATCTCTTTAAGATATTTATAAACCCGATTTAAACAATGTTCGCAAGAATTTACTAGATTTAATTTTAAATAACACTTATATTACTTTAATAGTACTGTATGCTCATGTAACTATTGAAATGATCCCATGCAAGTTGGTATGATTTTGTTATATAAAATATAACTGATTATATTTTATATAAAAAGTAGTGTGTACTAATTTTATGATTATGTTATAAAATTTAACTAATATTTTTTATTTAAAGTCGATCTATAAGTTATTTTATTTACCTATTTTAAAGATTTGTATTTGTATTAGTTTCGAAATCATTATATTGTCTAATTTATGAAATCTATGAATTATTGCAAAAATATTGCTTTATACTCGAATAAAATTTATTCTTTCATTGTGATAATTTATAATGTGCCAGGTTCATTTAAACAGGTTTTCAGCAGTTATAAATGATTTTTTTTTTTTTCATTTCAACCATGAAGATCCATAAAAAAAAAAAAATAAATAAATAAAAATCACAAGAGATGTATAAAAATTCCAAAAGGAAATTGATATAATTTTATTTCTTGTTTATATGATTTAATTTATTTTTTAAAATAATGTTTTATGTTGATATACAATACACATATGATTATAAATATCCTATTAGATTATTCTGCATAATAGAACCAACCAACATTTTTGTGAAATCACATTTTAAAATCCATATTGATAATTTTTCCAAAATTATCATTAATATCTTTTATGAACATAAATTAAACTAAACATAATGACACTTTAAAACCTATTTAAATAATACATATATTTTGTTTCTGAATCCGAGACTTATGATTATTGTTGTACCAATTCATTATTGGTCTATTATTAACATTTATGAATTAAAAATTAATAAAATAATAATTAAATAAGTAGTAATTTCTATAAAATAATAATTAAATAAATAAATTGGTAATAATTTATTGAAAACATACATCAAATAAAAAAACAATGTCATCACACAAGACTTATCTATTAATAAATTGCACAACTCCATTTATGTACTTTCATTAGAAAATTCTTTTTAGTATTACAAATTTCTTGATTACTATATTTTACACTTATGACTAGTTTTACACTTACAAACTTTTTTTGTCCAAGATAGTTTATATAGTATAACAGCTCAACCAGGATTTTGAATTTAATGTCTTTACAGATGAACTATATTTACAAAAAGTGTTATAAAATTTTATTAAGTTTTACTTAATAAAGAATAATTTGGTATAAGAAAACTATCTACAAAGGTGATAAGTTTTGAAATATAATTAAGAACTCACTAGAATTACTACTAACTAAACAATGCAGCTTAACGATTAAACCTATTATGAAGTTTATTAATCAATATTTTAGTGATAATGTTCAAACAAGCTTTAGGTGATCTATTGCAGGTATACAAAAATTTATTTTCTAATTTGTTATCTATTATTTCGTAATTAACTACTAAACCTTAAATCTTTTGTGGATGGTCTATGTTATTTACTATTTTAATATAAATAGAAATGTTAATTTGACAAAATATTAGCATTTTAGTATGTAAATAATGTATACAAAATTTAGGACCATAAATATACATTGAAAAAATCTTGGACAAATAAAATAACCATATTTTTATACTATGAAGTTAATCAATCACATCCTAATGGTCGATCCAAAAAAATATGTGTCATTACTTTTCTATTTTACTGTTTGTTTTAATTAAAAAAATAATCCATTCTATTCATATTACTATCACTATACTATACGCATATAATACCTATAAAATAAAAATATTTAATCTGTATCAACATATATAGTAAATAAGTATATTAATGTGGGAAGTCTTATCTAAACAAAATAGTGATACATCATAAAAATTAAATAATGATTTAGTTAATTGTACCTTATCACACTAATGCATAATTTCAGGGAAAGATAGAAATAAGGTAAAAATAATGGTTATTCATTCTTTTTTCAAACTGATCAAGAATTACTTTCTATATATGTATTTAAATATTTCTAGAATGTTTAAAACAATAATATAGTTCTCCAAAAAAACAGAATCATGAAAGTTTATTGAATGTAAACTGAAGAACTATATTTGATGAATTTTTAATTTTTTGTATTGTTTTTGGGACACATTACATATGTGAAGTTATAATTAATATTAACCTAAAATAACATTCTAAAAGGCTGTACTCTAAAAATTCTACTTAGTGGTTTCCTTTTGAGAGGTAAATTCAAGTGGCCTGTTTCAGATTTGAATATATCTTGAGTAATATCAGTGAGGAGCTAAATTTGAAAAATATGACTAAGATAACCTCGTAATGAAAAATACATCAGATTTCTAGAGAGAAATATTATGTTAATATTTCTGCTGTAAAATTGTTAGGATGGTTATACTTTATAATAATGAAAACTATTTCAGTACCATTGGATTTTACATTAAAGCCCCTAGTATCCATTTGTATGGAATAAATTAAATTTATAAAAGAATATAAGCACTATATATAATATAAGGGTGTAGCTATAAACTATAAAAGTACTTTTTACAAACTTATAAATTAACATAAAAATATAAATATACGTGAAATGGTAACTCAATTCATTAAAGCATTGTAGTAGTTGTCTTATATACAGTAGCAGTTTATAAAATATACTACTTTTCTTCTACTTTGGTACATAAGGATGTAGCTTGAGAAAATAGCTCAACTACTTTACTCAATGGATACACCTGCTACATCAGTTGTTCATACTATCAGAGGATAGTGCCAAAGATGTCAAAATACTCCTTCTGTTTGGGTTTACACCTAAATTCTCCCAGTTAATCCATGACAAACGAGCTGTCAAATCTGTAAAAACATAGTATATTTACTCAGCATTATAGGTAAATTTGAACACTTTTTGAAATTACTGACTATTGTTAAAAAAAGAATGACATAAAATTACAAATTTTAGTTTCACAAAAGTAACTTATATTAACAAGGCATAGTGTCTAAGAAGTTAGCTTTAAACTTAAGATTTCTTCCTCTCTTTCTGATAATATTTCAATCTCACATATAGAGCGATAATCATGTATTATAAATCTAAACCTTACCTAAAATCTGATGAACTTTCAAGATCAATAAAAAGACTATATATAGTTTTAAAAATTATGTTATATTTTGATAGAAGATTATGAAAATATCCCTTGGAAATTCATTGCAATTTAGTTAGGTCTATGCTATATTGTCTGTAACTAACATTAAATACCGAACAAAGTAATTCCCCAAATGCTAATTCAAATCTCTATTAATGGAAATATTAATATAAAAAGTTTTATTTTAATTAATACTATTTTTTTTTCATAATTCATAGTTGTACTTAAAATTATCATAGTCCTAATTTGTTCATAAAATTTCTGTTAATAACGTCAAAAAAATGAGGTATTAATATTACTACATTTCAAGACATCTTTTTAAACAATCAATAAAATTTCATCTTAAAATGTGACATGTAATTACTAAGAACCTAAAAAAATAAAACCAAGAATTTGATTCAGATTTTAAGTATTACTTTTATATTTGAAATTTAATCAATAATTATCATACTTTCTTCTATAAATATTGACTATGTACTTGCAGTCTTGGATTTCAGACCATGGTCCATGATTTTAATCTTTTTATTGTTTTTTGTAATTTCCTTTCTAGAATATTTATAAATTTGATCTTCTTTACCTTTCATTGTTATAATTTATCACGATTTCATTTCCTTGAAAAGAAAAACTAGAATGCGAAATTTCTCCTTTGATTTTATGTGAATATTATTGTTTGTGTATTACTGTTATATATATTGTTTTTTGTACAATTTCTTATTAAATATCAATTTTAAGCTTTATTTTGTGTAGTATTGTGTACTGCATCCCTCTTGCTAAAGCTATAAACTTCAGTTAAAAGTTTATAGTTTCATAATTTCTATTAAATAAATTTTGTATTTGATTTTAGATGGTATTGATAAAATTGTATTTTATATAGAGGAGATAAATTTAAAAAAAAATACTTGAGGTTAAAAATTTTACCTAACTATTAGCAACTTTGTATATTCAAAGTTCTATTCTTGAATAGACTGTATATTATTATTAAATTTTATTTTTATTATATTATATTATGTAAAGGTGGGAAGATTGCATCAAGACTGATCTGGTAGCATTTGGTTTGGATGGAACTTATTGGGTACATGTGTGTAGCCAGCGATTGGTGGTATCGACATTGAATGTTTTTTTAAGTTTTTATTTTATTAATATTCCCCCAAGTATATAATTTTATATGAATATAAAAGAACTAAATAATGAAAAAATATTAGTGTACCTTTACCAACTTAAAATATTTAAGCTAAGATACCAATTTCGAAGAATAAGCTATATACCCATACACAACAATTTTAATTACTATATCAGTCAATTAATATATTTAAATGAAAATAACATTACCACTGGTGTTCCATTCAGCCCTTTCCAAGCTGTCACTCGCAAGTGCTTTTTCAACGTAGGCCAATGGATCACAATCGGCTGCAAGTACCTCCCTGAGGAGAGCTATATAGGCAATGGCTAGTCTTAGAGTGTCGATTTTTGACAAACGCTTCTCATATGGAAATGTTGGTACATGTCCCCTCAACTGGTCGAACGCAGAGTTTATACTGCTGTAATGCATTTAAACATCTATTAAATAGATATGTTGAAAGGTTCATTAATATATGTTGAATTAAGTAAAAAAAATTATGAATAAGTAATCAATGGTAATTGATGGATTATTGCATGTTGCTGAAAAACTCATATTATGAATACATTTAGTGATTTTTTATTTTATTCTCGGGATTTTTGAATATGCCATTTTCCTAATGTAATAGGTTTAGAATTTCATAAAATATTGGAAATAAATTTTTTTTTTTATTTGTCATTAAATCAGAGCTTTAAAAAAATTATAGAATGAAAAAGAATTAATTTAATTATACTCAAAATTTAAATTAAAAAATATAGTTTACAGGAAAGGAAGAGACAAAACCTGTAATTGGAAAATATGAATATAATTGTTGAAGAAATAAGAAATCATCTATAGTAGAAATGAATTTTTCAGCTTTTGACTTAACCTACAAGATGCAATTAAAATTTGTATTTACTTTAAATAATTAAAAATTAGATTTGTAAGGCCCCATTTAATGAGAAACAGTCTTCACAAACAGCGAAGTTTGTTTGAACATAAAAGGTAGAAATCTTTATTCATTTGAAAATTAATTAATTGTTCTACTTTTTAAGCTATTAAATACTTGTATAAAATTCCTAATTCGCTGCTTGGAGAATGTTTCTCCCTGGGGCTTCCTAAAGTTATGTATAACTTCGCTGTTTGATGTTGACTGTTATAATCATAGATTAATATCTCTTTGTTTATTATAAAGTCTGTCAACACCTTCCTAAAAATTTGTTTTGAGAAGATTAGATGGGAATTGTAAATATCTACTAATTAGGAAGGCCCAGAATTGATTTAAGACATCCAATAAAAGCTATTTCATCCATTTTATATATGCTTGTATTAATCAGAACCAGTAATATATTATTATTCTTAAATTAAAATTTCTTCTTGAATAAAATTAATTTTTATTCTTAAAGTTTCAAAACTTGAATTTGTTATGGAACTTATTAGTGAAATTAAAAATAAAATTTCTGATTAGACTTAAATAATTATATATAACTATATGAATAATCTTAAAAATTATTATATTTAGGCTTTAAAATAATATTTCTGCATGATCATATGAGTAATCCAAATAAAATATGTTTAGAGGAAACGATCAGGCGAAATTTGTCTCACTTATTAAATAGGAAATGACAATAAATATCACTAGCTTTGGGGGAGAAACTTATGTAGAAAACTATTTCTTTAATTAAAAAACATTTCAGATTTAAGAAATAAAAAAAAAAACTTATATAATAGGGCACCTCTCATTTATTAGATTAAAGGGTCATCAAATAATCCCAACAGTCACGAAGGCTATATCAATGTACAATTAAATGGTCTTTAATATCGGCTAGGTATTATCCTCATTAAAACAGTTTGACAGGGCCCAAATGCCAGATTTAAAATGGCTAACTCTAAAGCACCTTTTGATACTTAATTAATTTTATTTAATTGTTTTTTGGTTAACATAATTAACCATCTCACATTTTTTACTAGTAGTGAAAATTTGATAAATATAAACTATTAAAGAATTTGATAATTAACTTAAGGAGATAATAGGAACAATATTTTTTTTTAAGTTTGAAGACAGATTTACGATTGTATAGTTGTATCAAATGCTGTTGGGAAGCCAATATTTTGAAAAGATAATATTTAACATATAATGTCACAGAAGGTGATGGAGAATTATAAATAACACATAAATAAAAGGTTTGTTCTAATGACTGACACATACGCAGGGTTTTTTTTTTTCATCAATCTGATTGATGTTTTGATGCCACAATAATTATCCTGGAGGAAGTAGTATAATGGAGGGGGTAAACTGACCGATAAAGTGAAGCTAAAAATGTGCCTTTCATGGGCATGGCAGACTGGGGGAAGAGTACTAGCCTCACTGGCTGCCTACTGTTTCAGTTTAGATTACAATGACAGATACTCCCATTAACTTCAACGTAAACTTTCCTGTCATGGATGTGGCCTCTTTAGCTTCACTTTTGCTTTGAAGGAGAGTAGGTTTATGCCACCCCCTGATAATTATTAAATAGTTAGTTTTTAATTCCACTTAACCTATATTTGAGCCTTCCAGTTTCAGAAAGAATAACTTCTCCATGAGATCATTGTTAGTATTTTCTAAATATGATTCTATAACAATTTAGCATTGAATAAATGGTTAAGAACATTTTAATTAATATTGTAAATATTAATAAACTGTTATATTTCTATATTCCTATCATACTTTTGTATAGTACCTTTAAACCCAAAATAGGGCAGTAAGTGAAAGTTACAGGCGTACCCCAGAGTTTTTTTCTTGAAAACATTTATCTGTTGTATAAATACAATAGGAGATTTTATTACTTTGCCCTCCATTGAAAAACACATTGTATTTCACAAAACTAAAAATGAATTATAACTTATTACTGGTTTTGAGCTGATTAATCGCATTTAGAGGAATAATTTTATGTAAGCTGGTTTGTAAAATAAAGGTTTTAACAAATCAGTGTCTAAACAAAGAGATATTCATTTCCTATTAAAGGCACATCAGCTTCACAGTTACTTATGGTATTTTATATAATTGATAAATACACAATAATGCCGTTTAATATTGTAATAGTATTGTCTTTGTGATAATGTATACAGTCAATGTTATTGAGAAAGGCAATGATAGGGTTTATTTGTGTATTAAGGGATCTTTTTCTAACAGGTTCAGGTGTCACCTGTTAGAAAAAAAAAAAAAGTTGGCGATAATAAACGAAATTATCCGTAATATTTGGCCATAATAAAACGTAATATTGCCTTATAGCACTGATATTTAAAATGGTATCACTAATATTATTTGCAGAGAAGGTAGCAACATTTAGTTCTAAACTTATAATATAATACTTATGTTGTGATAATAAAATTATATTTTTCATAACAATGAACTCTGAATTGGACTGACCTACATTTTCAATAGTTGTATCATATTATAAAATGTAAAAGATAAAGATGGTTTTTATAAAATAAAAATTATTTTTATAATGTTCAACATGGTTAAGAACCGGACATCATATTGTGTTACACGAATCATCCACCAAATTTGATGTTAATTACTAATAGAAAGTTTTCAAAAATTAAATTATTGCTTTTAGAAAAGGTTTCTTAATTAATTTCGGAACCAGGCAAACACTTAATACCATATATAATTTTCGTGATATCGATTTAAAAAAATCTTATTCTAGGGAGTGATAAAACGAAACGGAATACCCCGGCACCGTATCAATTTAATTAGAAAATATTTATTTAACAGAAGTCAGTCTTAACATTTTGATCATAAACGATTATCAACATACAAAACATGACATACAACTCTCAGCAAAAAATCGTTCTGCTTAAAAAGACTTTTTCCTTATTATCTCATCTATTATGATAACTAAACCTATAATCTATAATCCCAATTTTGTACTTTACTTGGCATCTAGTTGTTTCCAGACAGATAATTAGGAATGGTGGGTAAAAAGATACTTTCTGGGTCAACTGAACACTAAAATTAGGTGAAAAATTAGATAGACCATCTCCAAGGAAATTCTAATGTCAAGACTGAAACACCTCAACCAGTGCCTGCCTCCTTCGGGCATTTATTAAATGGGGTGTGAAAGTGTATTATTAAAATAATTTATAATAGTTCATTCATATTTGTCTGTCATGTTTTAAGTAATTTCCATAAAATATGGCATAACTTTGAGCTGATGTACCATCGATTCATTTATGGGACCTTACATCTTCACTGGTGGTCTTCCTGAATCTGACCTCAGCATCCGCTTCCTCTCCCTGATGTTCGCTGCTTGCCTCTGGACCCTGTATCCTCCACTACCATAGTAATCCTCACCATCGTCACCTATGAACATCGTAATAGATTGTTATGTTTTTGGCTACAGATAATATAATATATGATAGTTACCGAGTATTTAGCTGGAGATGTCCTTCGTTACCGGAGGTGTTTTATAAAAAAATTAACATTTAAATTGATTCATACTACCTTAGTATAATGAAATCTTCTATAAAAATCGGGGTACTAATATACTTCCAAGGATTTTCATATGTCGGAATTCGCAAAATGTTTTTTCCATTGTCTATTAGTATTAGTATATTAGTAACCTGAGTTACTTGAAGTTAAGACTAACTAAGACAGCCTCAATTCACATTCAAATTTTTAATCTGAACTCCGAATTGAGGACCAAGAGTTAAGAAGGAAAATTCCTGTAATTACAGACATAAGGGACTTCACAACTAATTCATTACTAGCCACCCTCATAAGCTAGCAAAACTGCCGGACTAATCGGATTATTCTTCGAAAACACGTGTCAATCACAATAATATTCAAATCCATCAGGTTTCAAATATCCCCAAAAAATGACTCAATGATTCAAATTTTGCTAGCTGAAAAACCTCCTTGTAAAAAAAAAAATAGTCAATCAATTTTTAATTTAAAAATAAAACTGTGACTGCAAGACCTTACCTTGCTGATGGTGGACCTGCTGTAGGTAGGGGTGTGACCTAGCAGCATACAAGCAGCTTGGAAGTTCCCCGTCGTCATCTCGGCCCCAGTATCTCTTCCCTTCACTGTCATCAACATATAAAGTTATTTTTTGTCCATCAGGTTCTATGAGAAGTCTTAGATTACCATTTTAATAGCTATATACCTACTAACCTATTTCCAGTCAAAACAGCAGTATAAGGTTATTAAGGATAATTTTATCTATGACATAATAAGAAGCCGTGTGGATATTAAATTGTAAAGATAGGATACAGGTGGAATTTGATGGTTTAAAGTAGGGCTGACCTTGTGTCCAATCTGGCTCAATATACATCGACAAATTTGGTTCCAGTACTTACCTTCACGTTTGACTCATGACTATTTGATGTTCTTCGGCACTTATCGTCTGATATCGATATTTGAACATATTGGATTCAAGTATACCATAATAATATAGAGATTTCGCCATTTATCTAGTTTAGCCGAAGGACTCCGCCATTTTCCTATTAATACTAAAAGGGTTCCGCCTTTGACGACAAAAAACTTAGGGTATCACAGTCCTAGAAGAATGAATGGAACATTGAAGTTATCCAGCACAATAAACAGTACAGGTTAACCGTTTAAAGTCTTATAATAAGGGTATTATATTTCATTCTTATAGGGATAAGAATGAAAATAAGATCTTTACAAGCGAAAAACGTGACGGTTTACTTTAAGGGAAGAATATTTCAAGGTTTTTGAAAATAAAGTAGGCATCCAATAAAATATTTAAGCTTGCAAGATATTAAGTCCCAAAATTTATTAATTAATAAAGAATAATAATATATTTTATCTGATTTGAATTTATTTTTATTACATAACATTTTTTTTGGCAGAATTAAAAACTGTACCTGAATCGGAACAGCAAGAACTAAACCCCGTAATGATTTATCTTTACAGCATAAATAAAGCATTGTCTTTAATGTTTACTAGATGCTGGTATAAAGGTGTAAATCCTTTTTTTAATTTTTAATAGGCATTATATATATTTAAAAAAATGCTTAAATAAATTACATAGATAATCATATTTATTTAAAAATAATATCTATTTTTAAAATATAAGAATAAAATAAACTTACCCCCTGAGGAGTGGCACATATTCTTCTTTCATGGCGAACACTGCGAATGCTAAGCTGTGACTGAAGAGGGTAAGAACTGAATTCTGATAATACGATAATAGGGTAGGAGGTGATAGGGAAGGTGGAGGGGGTTAAGCCACGCCTACAAAATGGCGACTGTATTTCGCACTGCCAGTCAATAATAGCTTTGCACCTATATTAGTATAAAACAAAATAAAGGTAAATCTCTAATTTCAGTACAGTTTGTTCTATATCTTGTCTTTTAATGAGAAATATAAAGTTTAAAAGGTTTTTAAAATCACCATAAAATTTAAAGATAAATAAACTTATAAACAATTATATATACTAAATATGCATACCTATGTATATATAACTTTACATTACACATATAACGTATACAAATACCTATATATAATTAAGTACGTATTTATTACCTTCATATAATTTTGTTAGATGCAAAAGGGGTGCAGGTGCATTTGAAGAAATTCTTTTGATGAAAACAATTTCGAAAATTTAAAAATCGTTTCAAGATGGTCAAGAAAGCTAGACAAATAGCAGAAAACTATGTATTTCGGTCCACTTCGAAGATCTTTTTCAGGACTGAATCCAAAAGAAAGAGTGGAAGAACTTTGGTTACTAATAAGTAGTTTTTTTGTTATTCTTGAACGCCAGTCAGACAAACTTCCTAAAATCATTACATAAGGTCAACTAATAATCTTCCAATTAAAACTTAAAAATTAAATTATTGAGACAAAATGCTGGAAAAGCAATTAATTTGTTTCACCATATGGTCTTCACTATTTTACAATTTATTTATTCTCCTATCTTAACTCCAGGTTAAGAATTAAAACAGAATAATAGATCATAATTAATTTATTATTGTCTTGAACGATTCGGGGATTCTGCATCAATAGCTATAATTTGATATTTTCTTTTCTTATATAAGATTTTCTACAATGGCGTATAATCGATTAATCGCATTTCTAACTATTTAATAAAAAAAGGTCGAAAAAATAAATAAGGTTTTAAACATAATTTTGCTTACCTAATATGCCCGAGTACCTATTATAGAATGAGTCACAAATTATGAATATAATACAAACTTTAAAATATATAACTACTACAGTCACTAAATTCATTCAAATATTAGCTGAATTATGTTTAAAAAAACCTTTTTGTTTGTTTCACTATAAAATACTAAGAAAATCGGTTCATTGATTAGATAAATTGTAGAAAAGATTATTTAAAATAAATTAAGTTATAGATGCAGAAGAGAAGGACAACAGTATGCCCGAATCGTCCGAGATAAAAACCAATGGGTTTTAGTTCTTTAGCGTATAAGGTTAAAAATATTGAAGTCACATAACAATAAAACCGGAAGTTATAATGAAAATCATAAATGAGGTACATAATAAATGAATTTTTGAGTTTACAATTCAAATTGACGATTTTTTAAATGCAATTGAAATTTTTATTAGGTATATATTTACTTTATAACATAAATATTTGATTGGCATTGTAACTAAGAAATCATATTTGATTTTTTTTTCCAACTCTAATGTTTAATCACCCACTATTTTATATTCTTTTTTTTGATACTTATGAATTGTCTTTTTTTAGTCTGTTATTTTAGACGAACAAGGGGAGGCTACACACCTGGGATCACCGATTTTTATGAAAAATTTTTTGGTGTTATTAAATAGAGAAATATTATACAAGTGTCCGACGGTTCTTGCAAATGCGCCCAAGAAGCTGAGAAAAAAAATATTTGACATAATTTTAAAATTGTTGTATGTTGTCTCATATACTACCTTTTCTCTGCATTTATTTAATGATTAATATATACCAATCATTATTTATTTGGTAGAATAACAAAAAATATATAGGCAATGATATTAACAGAGCTTTAATATATTCAAAATCATAAAAACCAAAAATAATTTCCTATAAAACAGGCCGAAAAAAGTTTCTTAACAAAAAAGTGAGTTAGATTCGTTTTTGAGTCTGCAAAAACCATTAAACATGTATTTTCATAAAATAATTATCTAGGCCACTTACAATGTCAATTTGAAAATATTTTTTGCAATTTTATGAAAATCATCAAAATCGGATCGTTTTGTCCGAACAGTATTATCTGACGACATAAGTACAGACGGACACGGAACCAAACTTTGATATTTAAAACGGAAAGTAAGAGTACAAAATTTCGATTATGAAGAATTATTTCTTTTCATTGTCTACATGAACACATCCCTACCATCTCTAGAGAGTAATTTAATTTTTTTTTTTTTTTTCGGCCAAGACTCCCATTGGAGTCCTATACTGAATTTAATTTTTGGTAATACTGAAAGTCGAGCATTTAAACGGAATTTCGTTTATTTTCGAAGATTGGTAACGAATAAATATTAAAAATGCCATTGCTAAATTACTTCAATATTATCATATTGAATAACTTGATTTTTTTGTCAAGTAATAAAACTGTTAGTTCGTTGGTGTGATTTCTAACATTTGCGTTCAAAAGGAGGAAGGGTTTGATGGTAGTCATTCAAAAATTATTCAAAGGAGATATGAAATGGGATACAAGACTTCAAAGAAATGTAATCAGAGGGGTAAATTGGGAGTTGGGTTCAGACAGGAAAGACGACAACAGCCTGGTGAGATCTGTGGTATTTAATGTTGAAGGAGTATGAGAAAAAATGTGATCTTTTTCATGGTTGGTTGGATTTTTTAGGATTAGTTAAATTTTGAATAGCAGGATATTGAGGTTGTATAAGTTACTGCAGGGATTTTACGATTCCAGGATGGCCATGTGTGAAGGGATGATGCCGAATGATTTTGGAAGGTACTCTTCTTGATCCTGATTGGAAATTCCTGTAAAGCTGGCCTTTGTAGTTGGCCAGGCAGGCAATGACCTATATGGCATAGACCGACGACACACTGCAGGTCTTAGTGCACTCACCAGGCTTGTACTGTTCACTGTATATAACACAGTAAGGTACGCAGTGGTCATGTTATCGTGTGCCCATATGTCTGGAAATTAATTGCTGTACTAAACAATTTTCTTTTTAATGGAAAGTTTGCAACTTTTACGCTGGCAATAAATTATTTTAATTTTACAAATTTTTAGATATTTCCAAGTTAAAAAGGCCTGGAGCAACGGAACTTTAACTCCAGGCTTCTCTTCATTTTCTTTTAGAACTATGGCTATTTGGCGCACCTTGTTGCCAAGGGCGTAAGTTCTTCTTTTATTGAATTATCTGGGATTGAACATCTTAAATTTCTTAGTACTACCTCTGTATATTATATTATAACGCAGCTATTAAAATGCTCTCTCCTGCCTTGATGTATGAGTAAACGCCTTTCCAGACTTGACTTGGTGGATATCTCACGTCTCATGATTCCTAAAAAAATAGATAATAAAAAAGTGAGGGAAAAGGGAGAGCCTTAACTGAAGGATTTAGGACGTTATCATAACATGTGTTTACATACTGAGGCAAAATTCTCAAATCAAGACAGCATGTGAAGACTCAAATTTGTCAAGTTGATTTAACGTAAGATGGGTATTGTAATTGTTTAGAATAATGTTTGTTGAACGATAAAACCGATTTAGTGGAGTTGGTGTAGTGGCGAGAGGGATGCGCTGGGATATTTTGAGCTCTGCGCTACTCCTCACAAGTGGGGGA
>NW_027110126.1:1103251-1112791 GCF_000696795.3 Halyomorpha halys
AAATATAAAAAATGGTTAAAAATGACATAAAATATCCCTATCAAATAATTACACTTCTTTAAATCGGGACGGTGGAGGGATAGGCGTGGCGGAGTGTGTGGGAAAATCGGAAATACAAACAACGTGTCGGGAGCGCGTGTGCTAACTGGCCCGGTGGGGCCGTGCTAATGCTACGGTACGCGGCCTGATTACAGGCTGCCGGGAGGCTCTTCTGCACAATGGAGTCACGTCGAACAGAACAACAAACAGGAGACAACTGCCCAGAAGTCGACTGTCGATCGCTTCAACTCCGTTCAATTATTCAGTATTTATTAAACAGCAATAAACACTTGTTACCTTGTTACTGTGCACGGTTGATGTCCATCATAATATAAATCAATGGATAGTTCTAGTCCAAGAAAGCAATGGGAGGTAAAAAGAAATATTTCACTCCAATTCATGATTTCCTTTTATGAAAACTATGTTCAGTTAGGAGTCAAAATTAATGGCTCTACCAACCATGGTAAAGGGAATAGAAAATGGCACCTGTTTCGGAGCTATAAAGTATTATATGATGTTTATCTTCGTAAGAGATAGTTTACATGAAATTTCCTAAAATAAATTAATTTATAGTTGTTTGGACAAATTTTCATTTTCCAAATTTATATTCATATGTGAATATCATAAAAACTACTACCCCTACGAAGATAAGTGTCATAAACTACTTTATAGTAAGTTAAATTTCCTTTATTTTGAGTGTTGGCAGACATATGTGCGTCTTATGAATCTAGAGATATATTTTTTCAAAAATCCAACATTTTATACGAACAACTATAAATTAACATTTTGTGAGTTTATTTTGTCAAATATCATAACAACTGCTTGTCCTACAAAGATAAACATACTATTTTGTAGTAAATTTAACTAGCTTTAATTTGAGCTCTGACAAACATTTGTACGTCTAATGGTTTCTGAAATGAAGTTTTTCATTAATGGCTCTGCCAATCATGGTAAAGGGGAATAGAAAATGGCACCTATTTCGGAGCTCTATTTCTTTAAAACTAATATGACATCATTTAAAGAAGAGCAAATTTTCTAAAATAAGAGATCTAAAAAAACTATTTACGTTCAATAGTTCCCAAGATACAATTTTTTAAAAAGTAATCTAATACAGACACATAAATAAGTACATGATAAATGCTAGAACCTCTAACTACCTTGGAACAGCGGTTTGCGAGAAACGGTGCAATATAGACATGTATCATTCGAAATACTGAATGGTGAAATATTATAGATTTAAGAAATGTCAGGTTAGATTAAATGTTTAGCTGCTTTTTGGAATACGAAGTGAACTATTTCACAGTTTTAAACCAGTTACCTGGTGAATACCTGGACGAAAGTGGTGGATTGTTAAAGCCACAAAAATGAAGTTTTTATTCAATGATTACTAGCTAGAAACCGCATCGATTATTGTATGAATTTATTATATTATATATTTCTATGGGAACAGATATATGGAATTGTATTTTTATTTAACTTGTTAGAAGGCTATGCGCCAAAGAATCTCTTCCTTTCCAAACAACTCTGTGTTGTCAATTTGCTACTATTAAGAGCACTTAATGGAAAATTCAGGAATGTTCTGAGAGCTCACCCTGACAGTAACTGTGTTAACTACACAATTGACTGGCGAGCCAGTACTGTCGCACTTTCAAGATTTGGATGATTGCTGACAATGCTGTGTATACGCCACAGCTATCTGACACATGTAGACACTGCAGGTGGAAGGCATATATACTTTAGCTTATCTTAGAAGATAAAATTTATTGAAATATATGAAGCTTTGTTTAAAACAATATTGCATGTTCTTCTGGACAAGAGTGACAATTTGCTAGGCCTCAAATTTAAGCAAATTTACTCTGCTTTAGAAATATTATTTTTTACGATATCTTTCTTTAAATGTATTGACCACAAAACTAAAATAAGCGAATCATTTATGTTTTTGTAGAATAAAATCATTATCTGGAGGCGTTTAGCTGAAATAGTTCGATACCAAGTTTCCAAGGACATTTAATGAACCTGTGGTATAGTCTAGGTAATAATTTAGTCATTTTTTAACACATGGTAGAAGATGTATATGTTTTAACTCATCTACAAAATAAAATAAAATAATGAAACTGAGTTAAATTTGCAAGGTATTATAACACCGTTGAAAGGTATTATAATGGTGAAAATGTCACTCTAAATAAATAAATTTTAAATAACTCAAACTTTGAATTATAATTCATTCTCAACAAAGGCCATTATAAGAAAAGTACTTTCTTAATAAAAGACACCGAATTATTGCAATATATCTCCAAATTGTGGAAAACAAATACTACAGTAGTAAAGCTAATACTCACATCACGGATCTCTTAGTGATCTTGTAACATCTTTCTCTACTCCTTAGTTTCCTTCTATTAGTTCCTTACTAATCCATCCTCTCAATCACAAAGGTTTTTTTTTTTCTTCTTCTTTCTCTTAGAACTTTCTTTGCCAGCTTAAAATTCTATCTTCTTCTTAGGGCTATTCCAAGACTACGTTTAGGCCCTTTAAAAGTCTGTTTTATGAATACAAATCCCAGACCTTCCAAGCTTATTTGTGCTTTCATTGAAGTAGTTTTTTCTCTCTGATAATGTTTAGACCTTCAAAGAGTATTTTGGGAAAACTTTGGTCTTGTTCAAACAAAGTCTACTCGTTTTTACTTTCGTTCCTTCATATCAATTTTTTCATATCCACACAATTATATTTATTTGTTTGTGCAAATAACTGACATTTATTGTTTACCGTTGGTTTTATAAATCGATTACGCTTTTTATCGGAGTTTTCAGTGAAACTTCAGAATCATATATGATATTAGAAGAAGCTGCAAGAAGCATTCAATGGTCAGACAACCACTCCTCCAAAACATAAAATATAGTCGCTGAAAAACAAGCAAAAACATGGCTTAGATCGTTTAGATTTCGAAGTTAGTTAGTTTTCGAAAGAAATGCTTGAAGGAAATATTTGCATTTTTATTGTTCTGTAACGTTATCTTCTCCGTATTCTAAAATATTCAATAAGATCGTTTTAATAGATAATTGTCAAAATAATTATCTTTATAATAAGTACTAAGAAAATAATTCAATTCTCTTTTTATTTCTTCGAACACTATTTTATAATTTAAATGCAGGTGTTCAAATAGGTAAGCATTTGAACATGACCAAAAAACAAATCACAAGATAAATATTCCAAGTTAAGCGGGCTGCAACAGACACTGCGGACAAGATGGCGGATAAACCACGCCTACCGGTCAATACTATAGTCAGGTAAACCTCGGGTTTGAGAATTACTTAAAAATATAACATACGATTTATTTTAAAGTTTATAACAACGTTCAATTTAAATTTCTTTTTAAAAACATTTCTACCTACCTAGTTTGTTGTTACGTTCCACACTAACTAAATATAACCATTATATTGTAATGATTTACCTTTTTATCTGTACAATATGATATAATATATAATATTTTGTTTTAAATTACAAACTTTAATCGCCATTTTGTCTAAAACATAGCAACAGATCTAAAAGAACTTGGCATTTGTAGATATAAAAATTGATTGACAGTAACAGAATATGAGAAGAAAGTTGAGGGAGGGTGCGGTAAAAAAATTGTTATCAACTGTTTATTTTCCAACGTTTCATTCCACGTTGCAGAGCTTCATGATGTCTAAAATAGATATAAACAACTAAGATTAATTAACAGGGTAAGAAAATAAGATAAAATGAAATATAAAAAATGGTTAAAAATGACATAAAATATGTAAAAAAATTTATAAAAATGAACAAAGTAAATTATAGAAAATAAAATAAGATGTACAATGAAAAGTATAAATAAACAAGAAATACAAACAAGTATTAGACATTAAGGAAAAGAGAAATAATAAAAATAAAAAGTAGCCCCACTCTTTTAATTTTATTTAAAAGTAGTAAATAATACGCTCTTAATTTTATTCAAAATTATTTCCCCTCCCTCTTATTTTTGTATATAACCATTTAATGCCTTCTTGTATTTATTATTATTATTTTTTTTGATACTTCCTAGTATTATCCCACCGTAAAATTTCCTCACTCACCTGCCCTGTAGATACTCTACTCGTATTTCCTCCTTAGTCATGTTTAATTTGTCATTTTTCTGTTTACAGACATGAAACCTTGCCACCAACGCCTTATTTTCTAGCGACATAAAATGTATATTTTAGTCTGTCATCTGACATATGAAGCTTCTTTCATCTGCTGCATGGTTCAAATTTTCATAAGATATTATTTATTGTGAAATCTTGCCGCCACCTAAAGTACCGCCCGGTGCTGGCCGCTCCCACTACGCTACGACACAATATTAAGCAGACTTTTAAAAGCCTAAATGTGGAGTCTGGGGATACCCAAAAAACAAAATTGAACTTGAAGATGGAAAAGGATCTTCTATGTAGGAGAGGGAAGGGGGGAAAGTTTGTGAAGCTCAGAGGTAGATAATATAGACCCAAATAGAGAGATCGAAGAGTACCTAGAAGACCATCAACATAAGATATAAACAATACTTACCTGCGAGACGTAGAGTAACGAAGGTTGAACAACCTCCGAGAAGATGCAGAAGACATTCATACCCAATTCCTTAGTATTTTTTTTCACTATATTCTAGATTTTTCACAATTACTATTTTTTTCTACCCTTTCTTGAAATCATTTTTTAAGTTCTTCATTATTCTTTCTTCCAGCTATTCTATTTTCTATGCTAGAATTATACTTATTTCGGATATCTTCCAAAATTTCCTTCGTCATGATTTTTAATTTTGTTTCACAAATTTTATCAATGATTAATTTGTACTAAATGCTAAAAATAAATTGTTAGCTAATGCGAAGATTCATCCCCTGCTACACTTTTGTGCCAGTAACTAATATTTCTATTATGCTAGATACATTTACATTTCCCATAAACTTGAAATGAAAAAAATTGTAGACATACGTCCTTGGGACATCAAGTTGGTATCTTGTAATATGCAGTAAAAACGAATAATGGAAAATCTTTAAAAAATGAAGTTACGTTCTTCTCTTAGCCTTCAATGATTAATAAACTATTGTTCAGTAATTTTCTTACATGTTACAATAACATCCTCCTCCCTTGTCATCTTGGGTTTGTTTAACTAATAGGGCACGTAACTGCGAACTACTTCCCACATATTTTTGAGCTACAGATGACCGTTAAGAATGAAATTTTTTAAGTCCTTTAAAGTAGATTTAGTTTAGGTAGAAGTATTTAGGTTCTACAGTAACAAGGAAAGGTGAAATTGACGAAATCAGAGGGGAAGATGAAGGTGAAAAATAACATTATTTTTAGATTTTATAATTTTTTAGCTTGCATCTTCTGTCCAGAAATTTAAAAGGTAGAATCTACAAAACTACTATCTTATCAACTGTTTTCTACGGGTGCGGAACGTGTCCTCTTACACTAAGGAAAGGACAGTGCCTATAAGCATAGGTGTACCCAGAGGGACAGGAAGTGAGCACCTACCCCTCTAGAAGTGAAAAAAATAATATTATTTAATAACAATTCTTTTCAAGCTAATAATTGTAATAACTAATAAAGCCCTGCTTAGTTTTCTTAATTTTTTTTGTTTAATCTCCTTTTACCGCGCTGCAATGTCACAAACAGTACGACCATGGGTTGTCCCCACCATAGGTATTGTGTAAAATATATGGACCGAAAAAGGATGGGTTAATAGGAGAATTTAGAAGGCTACGTAACGCCGAAATACGGAATTTCCAAACGGTGTGAACAATTTAGGAAATAGCATTGCAGTGAATAAGGTGGTCAGGCTATGTTGATGGCCTTAGTAATGAACGGAACCCTAAAATGTTAATAAACACTAATCGACGGGTAAACGTCCGAGGGTAGGGCGAAGCGTGGGTGGGAGCGTTGCATCAAGACTGATCTGTTAGATTTAGGTTTGGAAGTGCATCACTGGTCAAATCTACGTAAAGAGCAATTGGTAGTATTGGAATCGAACCTTTGGGTCCCAAAGTATTTTATTTTATTGTTATTATCTAATGAAACTCATGATATCCATTAAAAAAAAAAAAAAAATTCATTCATATATAAGGCAGAGAATGGTTTCTTTGATGGTGGGTCTGTTTGTGATGTAATAATTGGTTAAGCTGTGCCTTAGCAGGAGCCCGGAATGGCCGTGCCTGCATCCTATCGGCTGTCAAGAGCAGCACGGTCTCCCCTCGCACCCTCTTCATCGCAGGAGTTCGCCTGCGGATCTTGTCCAGTGCAAGGGGCCCATTTCCTCTCAATCAATTACTAACGTTTAGATAACGATTTATTACAAAACATTCTTCACCAAGCTAATGTCGACTTCGGCTTCCATAAACATTTATATTTTCTTAAATTAAACTCTTCACAAAAATTTACTAACCACAGGATAATAATATTATAAAATCTGTTGCGGTACGAGCAACACATAACTTTCACTTACAAACTTTGTGGAATGGTGTTTAAGTTATTATTATTGTCATTGTTGTGATTTTAATGCTGCCGATTTACGGTTTTACCCAATTTTCAGGTATTTTTTATTTTATTATTTTTAGGACCCAAGGTGGATACAAATTTAAGTTCTTAGGGAAATTTCTTTTTGAGGTCTATGGTGGATTCGTTTTTGAGCTCCGGAGTGAGTTCATTTTTGGATCTCGGGGTGGGTTATTTTTGGGGTCAAGTGCTGATATAATTTTAAGTTTTTGGACAAATATATCTTTCCCGCCTATTGTTACATTTGGTTTGGTTGATATGTTGTAAAAGTTCACTGTCAAGACGCAAACCTGTGAAAGTTAAACATGGCACTTAGTGCGACTGTTAGTTTAACTGACAACTATTTGTATTATTAACGATCACGCCAGACACAGTGCGACAATTACTGCCACGACATTAAATCTGCAATGGTAATGAATCCTGTCATGATTGTAACTATCAAATAGGGATACCACGGTAGTGGCTGACACTTTTGCCACAATAATGGAAACTGTACAATAGTTATCTGTTAAGGCGCATGCATACAATAGTTCTCCGTTAAGGCGCATGCATACGATAGTTAACGTGTTACTTCACCGACATCACTTGGACTATGACAACTATCACGCCAGAGCTAATATGATAGTACAATCATGACTGTAACAATCATACAGTTACTGTTATAACGATTCCCGAAGAGCGGTTAAAGTGGCGGGTATTAGTCGCGTAAAAAGGGGATTTCAAAGGCTCTGAATGGGGATTTTTCTGATGAGGCTTAAGTCCTAACTTTTTAAACACAAACTGTTACAATGATTCGAATACGATAAAACCTTTTTAAAAACTCTTTAATTATAGAAAGATATAAGTAACTAGCTAGAGGACTCTATATGTGAGACATTCAAATATAATCTAAATAAATTATTAAACATATATACTCAGTTTGTTCACAAATATATATGAGGGGCAATACTAAAATTTATGCGCATAGTATTGTCTTCGAATTGATTCGAAAAAATCTAGAAATGGAAAGCAAAAATTATCATTAAAAAAATGTTAATTTTCTTTTGCTATAAAATATTCTTATATTCGTTACTTAGAGGGTTTTTTTTTAATGCATAAATAGCGAATAAAAATATTATTACTGCCAAGAACACAACAGATAATGAAGCAGTTATGCACTTGCGAAAGTTCTTTCGTTCAAATCGTTGAGCATTACGCAGACTTGCCTAGTAAAATCAAAATCGTTTGAGCTGTTTGCGAGAAAGTCGAAAAAATGTGAAAAATCGATTCAATGATGTGGTCGGTCGATTTTATCGAAAAAGTTGCTGCCAAATACCAGGCATATACCACCTTAAATATATAATTGCAGTTGCGGACGACTTTCTTCGGACTTCGTTTATGAGCTAGGCTGTCCATTTTGCAAGACTTAGTTATCTGCTCCAGGCCTCAAAATCAGTGGCGTATCGCAGTGAACGTGGGGAGAGGAGTCCACTCTGGCGTTTTTTTCACAAAAATAATAAATTTCACGATAAATAATAATATCGTAAAAATTGGAATCGTTTCGTTTCGTGTCTTTTTTATTTGTAACCTGTGCAATATACAATAAATATGATTGTTCTTGCCAATTACTGAATACTTTACTCTTTTAAATTGAAACACCTAAATAACGGAGAGGCCAAATTTTCGGTTGACACCCACACTACGCCATTGAGTGAAATCAATTCATGTGAAAAATTTGTGACGACTCACTAAAACAGGAAGAATTGATATTTAGGAACCAGATGAGACAAGTAGAACATACAGCACAGACTGGCTTCCTGTTCGGAGGTACTCAAAAAGGCTCAGTCCTCTTGTGGTGCGGGACTGAAGCATACAAAATCCATGTTGATCACCCTTGTTAACTGCTCCTTATGGTAATATAGTATAGTGGACTATGGCACAGCATAGACATTATTCTTGGTTTCTACCAACAGCAAGTCACAAGAGTTGAGTTTTAGGAAACTATAAGACAATTCGAAGAGAACCTGGTTCTGCCAGCGGCTCCTAGGCCAATATTAGGGGTATTCATGATGTTATGTAAAACGTAAAATATTTTACTATGTTAAATGTTATAAGTATATGATTGCGAGCAAACCTATTTAAAGTAATGTTAAATGGTAAATGCATAAGAACTCCCAGTGGATTTTCTGAGTAACTTGTTTTATAACCTCTACTTCTAAGTTTTCACTAAAGTAATTTAATATAACATGCCTAGATTGAGTGAAAAGTTGAAGTTGTGCTAAAGTTTGGCTACTGAGTATCTTGTTGATCTTCTAACTTGTGAGGAAGAGAATCTAATTAAAAGAGGAAGATGAGCTAATTAACAACTGTCATTACTTTATAACTATTGTCATGCATTGTTTTATTAGTTATAAAAACATCCAAAACAATACTAACACAATCAAAACACAAACTGCAAGCAAGTAACCTAACACGACTACAAATAAAATGGTGACGTGCTCAGCTGGTCTGTTGTGTGACGCCATTCTCCATTTAACAGACTCTCAACCATGTTATATCGTTTTAACATAGTAAAAGAAGGAAATATTTCTACATTTAACATGAGTTTTTCCATTTAACATGTTAAACTAAAGATCATCAATATCCCTATTATACCACCTTCAGTGGACCCAGCACTTACAGTGCCATGTGGCAAAGGAAGGGCCAAATTTCTTGTATACATATTTATATTTATATTATTAGATATAAATCTTGTATTTATATTGTAAATCAAAATTTAGAAAGTAAGAAAAAAACGGACCTGAGGCCTTTTACAACCAAGTGGCTTACTCCCACCTTATATATTTTTTCATTTTGAACTTCATTCAGGTGAGCATCTATATTGTTTCTATTTTATCATCCTATATCATTCCTTCCATACCTCATTTACCCCAATTATCACAGCTTCTAATAAAATATGATTTCACTATTCATTTCTCTAGT
>NW_027110126.1:1113886-1115439 GCF_000696795.3 Halyomorpha halys
ACTTTGTATTGGGAGCGCTGTGGCACTGTGGTAAGGCACGATGCTACTAACTCCCTGGGTTCGAATACGGCTGGGCAGAAAATTGTTTTTTGTTACACTGTAGGCATGAGTCAATCCTGTGTGTTCGGGAGACCTCCTGGGGTCCACCCAACCTCTTAAATTGGGTACCCTTATTGAGTAAATATTTGGCGGTCGAGCGTGATGCTGACCAAATCACCTCATTGCACAACCGTTAGTCTAGTAACAGTACTTCCTTACAAAGTACTGTACACTCACCCTTCATGGATTGTAGCGGTACAGATTTTAATTTTAAGGCTTTGTTTAGGAATTTATACTTTCACTTAGCTATGTTTGGAATATATAGTAAGGGACACTATTGCGATCGTCAAAAATATCAACTTTTTTCCGACGGAAATTCCACGTGTTGTTGCCCCCTGAGTCCATATAACAAAGTCTCGTAAAATGATCTTGGTGCGTGTCTGTATGTATGTGAATAGTCGAGCTCAAAAAAAAAAAAAATTGTCTGAAACAGAAATTACATGTTTAGGGAAGGTGTATGATAGAGAAATTACAGCAACCTATTCGTTAAAATCAACGAACCTTAAAAGGAATTTTAATAAGGTTTGTTGATTTTAATTCAATTCAATATTTTGTATAATTCCAAATTTGTTTGTATACTATTCCTTTTCAATTTTATGTTTCTCTAAATGTTGTTGTTATCTCTTTTGTTCTATAGGCTTGATGAAGACCTGAAACTCAGGTTGAAACGTCGGCATAAAATAAATAAATATGTTTTTTTTTTTTTATTGTTCTATTCTGACCGCACCTCCCGACAAACTTCTCCAATCATTAATCTACGGTCAACTATCTACACCTCATTAAAAAGAATTTTGTATAATAGTAAAATGGATTTTATACTTTTTTTAGTATTTGCTAAGAACAGCTCTAATGATTTCGATTAAACTCGGTTAAACAATACACAATTAAGTAGTATTTAATAACAGTTAGGCCTTATTCTCATTGAAACAGTCTGACAGGGCTTACACAACGAATATTTAAAACATGTTCCTCTACTTTCTACATGTTTCCTATCACCAGCCGGAATGGTCCCTCTCCATTCTATGTAAGCCCCCAACTAGTATGTTACCAATGTTAAACCGCCTTCAGCGGACCCTGTAACTCAACTTATACTGCCATACGGCAAACAAAGTTAGTATATAATTTGTATATGTACTCTGTATTATCATATATTTGTAATTGATATTATATATCAATAAAGAGGATTTGAAAATAAAATAAAAAATCTACATGTTTCTTAGTACATGTCCTCTACTACTAAAGTACTTTTATTTAAATAATTCATTCGTCTGATATTTTTATTAATAATAATATAGGCTTAACTAACCCGAAGGTTCGAAGCCGATTCCAACTATCATTCTCTACATATATTTGTCTAGTGGCGCACCTTCAAACCTAAATCTACCAAATTAGTCTTAACGTAATCCTCTCATCTATGTTTTGGTCTACCTCTTGGACCTTTACTTGTCGGTTTA
>NW_027110126.1:1117585-1119161 GCF_000696795.3 Halyomorpha halys
AAATAATCTAAGTTGACCGGCATGTTAGTAGTCGTAGCATCGCCCAGGAGCTAAAGATGCACCATTAAAAAGGTCTTAAACCATTCGCACAAAGCTGGTTTAAAAAAGAAGCTTGATGTTAGGCTGCCACACCAATTAACAACAATATGGTGGATCGAATTTACATCTGCTAAGCCTTGGCCAAACGGAATGAAATCGACCAAGTTCTGTTGGTGACTGGGGATGAGAAATGGATCACAACGACAACATTGTGCGAAAACCGATCGTGGTCAAAGCGCGGTGAAGCAGCTCAAACGGTGGCCAAACCAGGACTAACGGCCAGGAATGTTCTGCTGTACATTTGGTGGGACTGGAAAGGATCATTTATTATGAGTTACTTCTATATGGCCAAACTCTTAATTCGGATCTTTATTGTCAAAAACTAGACCGTTTGAAGCTAGCGAATGACCAGAATTGGCCAACAGAAGAGGTATCGTGTTCCATCAAGACAGCGCCAGGCCACACACATCTTTTGTGACTCGCCAGAAACTCCGGGAGCTTGGTTGAGAAGTATTAGATGCATCCACCATATAGGCTAGACCTGACATCAAGCGATTATCAAAACTTTCTTGATAAGAAATTGGCATCAAGAAAAGACTGAAAATCGATTACTAGAGTTTTTCGGCAATAGGGAGACTTCTATGAGAGAGGTATGATGAAGCTAACTTTGAAATGGCAACAAATTATTGAACAAAACGGTGCATATTTGACCCAAATCGGACTATACGAAACATATTAAGATCTTGGATCTCACATAAAAATAATAGATTTATTTTTCCCCAACCTAATATAATGGGTTCGCTACACAGCATCAATCACTAATCAATCTATTAGTAGATATAATATTAATGTATTTTCATCTCTTTTTAGTTTTTATTATCCATTGTCCCCAAGTATTGTAGTGTCACCGCCATTTCCTGCACTATACTAAAACACGTGAATAACTACTGTCATGAATACGCCCTATACTAATATTTGTGCTATTTTTTGATGGTGTGTTACGGTTGCCATGGTAAAATAAAAAACTGGCGATATCTGCGTAGACAAGAGGTGTGATGGTTGTCATAGTGAAAAACAAAACACGAGCGATATGTTCAGACGAGTGGGTTTTGGTTTTCTGAAGGTGACAGTTTGATTTTTGGATACGTTACGACTGTTCGATGTGAAGGAGTAATAGTTTCTCTCGGGCCCTGTGTCATTACTGATTGAACCGAAATACAACCTTGTGTTCTGTCAGGAGTACACCCAAAGACTACGTGGGGTTCGAACTAAATTTTATTTATTTATTTTTTATTTTATATTCTTTTGTATAATAATGTAAATCTAGTTAATAAGGTTAAGGATTTAAGTTAAGGTTAAGTCAACCTATAAGTTTTCATTGTTTTATTAATTGGAATAAATTCTTTTTCTTTCC
Organism: Halyomorpha halys; assembly: GCF_000696795.3. Classification (NCBI taxonomy): domain Eukaryota; kingdom Metazoa; phylum Arthropoda; class Insecta; order Hemiptera; family Pentatomidae; genus Halyomorpha; species Halyomorpha halys. Next base: position 1,119,039 of record NW_027110126.1, read on the forward strand.
TATTTCATTCTGTGTGCATATATTTCTTCTTATTATTAAACTTTTCCATATATAGTTCTGCTCTTATTATGCATGTACACTGCATTCAACTTGATAATTTATCTATTTTTTTTTTTTTTTTTT
>NW_027110126.1:1119211-1151189 GCF_000696795.3 Halyomorpha halys
CATAAAATTTAATAACGCAAGTTTGATGTGTGTCTTACAGTACCTGCTTGAGCGTAAACAATATTTTTAATTCCTTCTCCATGGAATATCAGTTTATCTTGGCTTACTCCGCAACCTAATATAGACACGGAATTATGCATTTATCCATTGGAAAACAGTCTACTCTTAAGTTAATTTCAATATCCTTAAAATTTGTCCCTGTGTATCATTTTTATTGATACCATAACGATTGCGTGTTCTTTTGAATCATCTAAATTTTCTAGAGAAATTGACGTTTATGGTTACTGCTCCGTCCTTATGGATAGGTATGGGTATATGGTAGCGTGTTGTTATAAAGTCTAAAGAAATTAGTTCATTTAAACTAACAAACTTCAACTTTATGTATTCAATCAGATTTTTTTATATAATCTTGTCTTTTATTTAAGAGTCGAATAATTTTTTTTTTTCCAAAGAACTGAACTGAATTTTATAAAAATATCTGCGTTAACCTTTCTAGTACAATAGAAATATCAGAATTCCGATTTCCTCCTCCCTGCCTGCAGCCACTGGTATTACTCAATTACTCGTCGCGCGATTGAGTATCTTCGATCTGAACTGGATACTTTATCTAAGCAACACTTCACCTCCGATCTGAACGCTGGCCGCCCTGAGGGCTCTCGAGAGCGGTAGCTATCCTCTTTTTCCTCAAAGGGTACTGAGCATATTCTACCAAGCTAGTAGATAAGTAAACTCTTGTTGTTTGGTCCATTCATTGTGTGGAGTGCCGGGAGCAGATAGGATCCCAAGCGTGCGAACCTCAGGCCGCGGTCGGGCACAAATGTAGCGGCAAATTAGGGGAACCGTTTGTCAACAATGTCGTGGCTGGCCGGGAACAATGTATGATAGGGGGATGTTCTCTTCTGTCATCGCTCCCAGGGTAAGGCCATTAATTAATACGTCACTGTTTAATGTTGTATTTTTTGTGACACGGCCAAAATTATTTACAAATTCTAAATACAATTAAAATATAAAAATTAAATAATGAAAGTTACACGAAAGACGATATTACTAATAGATTTTCTAGTATTTCTTTTAACCAACTTTTTATTATATTTTCCTCTCGATCTATGTATTAGTTTCGTTTTGGTAAAATGTATTTATTTGTTTGTTTTACTGTAAACTGACCTACTGCTGTGACTAGTATTTCTCTGGTTTGATCTCGCACTGCCGTCTGATGGTGAATTTGTTTAACGGGTCACTGGGGAAGATCTGAGAGGGGGAATTCGGGAGAGTGAATTTGTCCATCAAATGAAATAAAAATTGTGAAATGGAATGGAAAAGAGGGAAAAAATGGAATAAATATAGATCTTTTTATTTGGTGTGTATACTGAAATTTGTAATTGTAAAAAAAAAACAGTGGGGGAAAAAAAAATGTATTCTTTCTATTTTATTATACCATGTAAAAATATGTAATTTATATATGTCTGATCACGGAATGATAAGTATGCAGTGTAATGTAGCAACCCGATGTATTTGGGCAGCATGAATGAATAAAGTATTTCTCTCTCTTACTTAAGAATCGCCGAGCACAAACAGTAAACAAAGAGAAAAAGAATTCAAACAATTTCAGATTTATGCTCGTTGTCAAGGTGACATTTTGCATTTAAAAAAATTCATTTGCTGTTTTTTGTTCGGTCCATTCAGTTGTGAGTTGCAGGATGTTCGATAAATTTTACAGTTTTTCTTTGATAAAGGCGCAAATGGAGACCAGGCGGTAAACTGTGAATGGTGTTTATGGTCCCGATACCGTGACAGCTAATTACGCACAATTTTGGTTTCGTCTGTTCCGTTCGGGTATTTCTAATGTTAAAGATGCACCTCGCACTGGCAGGCCCATCGTCAAAAATATCGATAAAATCACAGAAATAATCTAAGTTGACCGGCATGTTAGTAGTCGTAGCATCGCCCAGGAGCTAAAGATGCACCATTAAAAAGGTCTTAAACCATTCGCACAAAGCATGTATAAACTATGTTGACAATGTAAGTTTATATAATGACAATAAAGTAAGCAAAGGTGGAGTTAAAATTGATCTGGATATAATTGATTTTTTTTATAAAAATAAACAAAAAGAAATAGAATAAAAATAAGGTGCAGCAAAAAGTATATTTAAAAAAGAAATGACATGAGTATGATGAGTATATTTTAAATGAACAAGAGACAAAAAAATAGATACAAGAGAAATAAAAAACAAAAATTGTACACACTAAGAGGCGGAAAACTAGGGAAATAAGATAAAGGTCAAGAAAAAATAAATACAATAATAGTAATAAATAAAGAACAAATCAGAACCTATCACAATAAATTTTTATTTGTCCTTAGTTATATATTTATCGTTTATACTTGCCCACGTTCAGCGGAGAAGGGGGTGAGCTAAAGGAAAATATAATCGCAAAAGGGGAAACAAAGACAAAACAATAAAGAATAAATTGCTCCTTAGGCGCCACGTTTTTTTTCTTAGAAATAACGAAAACCCCGAAACAATATGCCCACAATATAACTGAAATATACCCTGATATAAACAATTATCGAATTACGACCACTGGCGAATACCTTTACATGTAGATAACAGAAAACCTAAAGGTGTTACCTCCCACCTGTTGAATTATCGTAATATTAAGTGAACATAACCACAAAAAAAAAAAAAAAAAAATAGATAAATTATCAAGTTGAATGCAGTGTACATGCATAATAAGAGCAGAACTATATATGGAAAAGTTTAATAATAAGAAGAAATATATGCACACAGAATGAAATAGGAAAGAAAAAGAATTTATTCCAATTAATAAAACAATGAAAACTTATAGGTTGACTTAACCTTAACTTAAATCCTTAACCTTATTAACTAGATTTACATTATTATACAAAAGAATATAAAATAAAAAATAAATAAATAAAATTTAGTTCGAACCCCACGTAGTCTTTGGGTGTACTCCTGACAGAACACAAGGTTGTATTTCGGTTCAATCAGTAATGACACAGGGCCCGAGAAACTATTACTCCTTCACATTGAACAGTCGTAACGTATCCAAAAATCAAACTGTCACCTTCAGAAAACCAAAACCCTCGTGTTTTGTTTTTCACTATGACAACCATCACACCTCTTGTCTACGCAGATATCGCCAGTTTTTTATTTTACCATGGCAACCGTAACAAACCATCCTTCCAGCTGTCGGATTGAAATAAATATAATAATAATAATAAATAAAGAACAAATCAAACCATCCACCTGTCGTGTTGAAAGACAGCTCTAGGATAACAAAACGTGGATAGTAGATAAACATAGAGTGGGGGGGGGAGAGTTTAGTTTATTTTAGTTTTCTTTTCTTTTATTATTGTAAACTTTCACTTCACATTGTCTTAATTAACTTATTTAGTAATAGTCATAATACAATTATCAATGTAGATAAAATATTATTATCACTATCAATACAGATAACTTTTGTTACCATTATCTAATTATTGTGTATGTTTAATTTTACACCATTTTATTTCATATTCTTTACATATTTCACCCTAAACTTTTTTATCGATATCAAACTATTATTTGTTCCAATAAATGGAATTTGGTCAGGGTGCGGTCAATTAAAACTCAAATAGTAAATTGGTGTACTATTTTATTATTAGTGTTTGTATCTTTTTTAGTCCTGACGAAGCCATACAACGCGGGGCTAAACGTTGGCTCTAATAAAATAGTACACCAATTTACTATTTGAGTTTTAATTGACCAAATTCCATTTATTATTTGTTCCGTTTGCCCATATTCATTCATTTCATATTTAGTTACGGTCAATCATTTTTATATATAATAGTAATAGGTATTGTTTTTTTTTCTTTTCTAGAATTATCTATATTACAGCTTTAAAGAAAATTTATACTATGTTAAAAGTATGTTTTACGCATTTCAAGTACGTAAATATTATTTAGTTACATGATTAAAAATTAATTATTAAATCAAATTATTGCGAAAGTATACATTATTTAAAAATTATATTTATTATTTAAACAAATAAAAAGAAAAAATTGTTTTTTTTTTGTTAATGCACATATTTAGTTAGTTAACTCGTTTATTATCAAAATTTTCCTGTTTACGAGAAGCTACATAAAATAATCTTAACACCATTAAAAAAAAAGTCATTTTGACGTTAATATCTCCTAATATTACTGGTATACCTTCATAGGTATTTCTTTCTTGTTTTGAGATTTTTAATTCATATTTTTAGTTAGGATACTTAACCCTGAACAAACCTTTCGCAGTATGAAGAAAATTGAGTTGTTAGTAATGGGGTGTATATTTAACCCTTTTCGTGTTGGAGGCCGATATATCGGCCCGTACCTAGTCGCGCTTAACTATTCGCATAACGAGAGGGCTCTATCTCAAAATAAATTTATAATCATCATAAATGGTATAATTTCATTAAGGGAGAATTTAGAAATATTTTTTTAACAACGCAAAAAAACGGATAAAATAATCGGATAACTCTTGTTTCGGAAGAGGTTATCCGTCTCGCGCTTACCATGCACCTTGGAGATATTCTTTATTTTTGTTATGCAAAATTGTTTATTTTGTTTCAAAATATATTAGAAATGCAAAGGACATACTTTGTAAAAAATGGTCTATATAAAGTTATGATGAAAATATGACTTTTGGTATGTGCTAATACGTTTTGTAAGAGAGAACTTTATTTTAATTTTATTTATGATAACTTTCATTCTATTCAGGAAAACTAATGATTTATACTTTTTTTTTTATACTTACCTTCTCAGACAAATTTGGACTTAGGGTGCGCAAATTTATGGATATGCCAAAAAAACTAACTGAAAGTGCAACAGTTTCAATCAAAATTACTAAGACTGATCAGTAGCGCTCCCCCCTACATCAGTAACAAGAACTTACACAAAGACTTACGAACTCCCTACGTACAAACAACCATTAAATCATTATATAAACGGTTTCACGACGCACTTCCAACACACACTTATCCTCTAATTCAAGGACTATCAACACGAGACTTACCAGATACGAGACGACGTTTACGAAGGAGCTGATACTGGTACGAGCTGGAATAGGGACCTCTTAAATTGATTTTTAAATTTCAATTTTAATGGAGAGGCATCATTGGATGACCTTAACCTTTGATTTTTTTTAAAAAAAAATTTTTCTTCTCTCTCTACATCTCATTCACTGGTTGTAAAAATACTTTTACAGTTGTGAATAAACTAAATAAAGTAAAAAAAAAAATCTTTCATTCTTTGTTAATTATATAATTTTCAATAATATGAAAAAAAATAATGTCAATGTATCATTTTCTATTTTGTCCTTTGAATTAGGTAAATATTGTTTTTTTGTTTGGTTTTTAAGAGCCTTTTTTCCAAACCCTTGTAAAATCGTGATATTCGGCCGTTTATCTTTGCATAGGCACCTTTTTCACCCGATACTTGAAGGGTTAAGCTAAAGTTTATCCTTGTAAGTCTTATAAAGCTCTCCGAAAAGTTACCAATTTTGGAGAATATTAATTCCAGCAATCCGGATTCCGGACAGCAAATGATTTCATGACAGCTGGACTAGTTTTCTGGAGGCAGTGGACTGGGTAAGGAACCCCTTTGCTAATGAGAACAAGGCGGGGAGGGCGAGCGTACAATAGTGGGGGGGGGAGGAGACACGAGTGGCCCGGGGGTGTGAAACCGTCGTATAATTAATTGTATTGTTGACCGGAACACTACACATAAGTGGTTCCCCCGCCACGCGACTCCAGCGCCAAACCCATTCATTTGTCTTATTAGCATAATCCACCCGCGCTCTGCCATGAATGCAATGCCGACTGGTTGAGCATTGTCCTCTGCGGTGAGATTGCCCGATCCAGAAATAATCGTTTCCGAAGTGTTTGCACATCGGTTGAACCGGAAAGTTTTATAAGCCCATCGACCTACGGTTAACATCTTTTATTCCCATCAAACCAGAACCTCAGTCCTATTTGTTTACTTAGCCCCCTTTTCAAGGTTTTTCTTTTCATGAATGAACAGCCATTGTGAGCGATAAATACGTCACGGCCCGTTTACAGAAAAGATAAAGCTAAGCTGATTTTGTCGATTGGTCTTGTGTAGAAATGAAAGCTCGAAACAACAACTATATTACCGTCATTTATAAAATGAAAAACAAACTAAACAGTTTTTGGTGTTTGATAGAATACAGTTACTACCGTGATGCAAAAAGTAAGTCCACGCCTATATTTCGTAATGAACAGTTGGTACACATTTAAATAATTGAATTAGTCATTTGAAAAACAGCTTATCTCCAATTTACTGGATTTACTTTTTGAGGCTCATTTCTACATGATTAATATCCATCGAACTAGAGTATGATAGTGTATTAATATCACGAAAGTATGATAGTGCTTCTCTGCATACTGATAGTAATCTTGACCTCGTTAACTGTTCAACTTGATGAATGAAAGGTAGAGAACCCTAGAACAGACCTTTCACCATAAACAAATAAGAAAGTTACATCATATATTCCATGTTTTTTTGTTTCTATTTCTGAAACTAATTAGCTCTTTTTTGTATAAATTTTTTTATTACATTAATTTCATATCGAGATTCTAAATCTCTGTGAATTGGCCCCCCATCCTCGAAATATTTTAATTTTTTTTTTTAGTTCTAGTAGTATCCATAAGAGTTCTAGAGTTTTCGATTATTTATAGGTCTGTTGTTTGAAACATCAATAATAGCAGTCATATGCCCGCGCGCCAATTACGTATTTTCAGCAACTTTAAAATCTTATATCTTTTTTGTTGGCAACATTAGGATTTATTTAATAAGGATAATTTTTAGAACTCTTGGGGGGAGGGAGGGAAGGAAGGGAGAGACAACTGAACTCTCAATAGAACTTCCAAAAAACGATTTTTCCAAATAATTTTGGTCGCCAATTTACCACCTGAGAAGTCATAGAAATTAAAAATTCTTAAACTTCTAGTAGCCTCTATATGGGATTTAAAGTTCCTAATAAAAAAAAGAAACATATATGTTGTCTAATAAAAAAAAAATACCAATTAAAAATTACGCAAGATTTTTGTGCAACTTCGCAGCCGTATATCTTTTTTGCTGGTAACACTAGGGATTTATTTAATAAGGATAATTTTTAGAACTCTTGCGGGGGCCAACAGTACTCCCAAAAAACGGAAAAAAAAATTCCAAAAATTTTTGATCGCGAATTTTCGATCTGAATAGTCGTAGAAATTAAAATTTCTTAGAGTTCTTGTAGTTCCTATATGAGCTTTAAAGTTCCTAATAAAAAAAACAAAACATTAATGTTGTTTAGTACATCAAAAATACGCACGACTTTTGTGCAACATTTGACACAGTGCTTCTTTCTTTCTTGCAACAATACTTCTGGATTGTTAGTGATATATAATAATTATATAACTTGGTATAGTAGTCGGGTGCCATCCACTCTCTAGAAGTATATTCAGTCTTACGTATCCGTGAATGTCATCATGTAGATAGCTTTTGCATCTGCACGTGTAAATATATAGGAAACGTATTAAAGTGTTTTCAAATGTCTCGAATAGCGTTCAGATGTGGAAGGCACCCGATTGCTATACCAATTTTAATTATTATACAGACCACATCACTAGCAATCCACTAATATGTTTAAGGAGACATGCAACATCTCTTAGAAGAAATGGGAGTATAAGATAGGATTATTTCCGTAGTCTGATTATTGAGGAGGCCCCTCACCTCCGGATTTTAAAAATAGTACCATTTAGAATGGATATTTCATAAGTAACAAATAAACATTACAGGTAACCTTAAAGTACCAAAGGTAGTAAAAGGTAATATCCAACACGATTTATTCATTTTTTCACAATAAATCACTCACTAATTCACTGTTTCTTTTCTCTTTTAGAGGGATCGGAAAAAAAAAAGTCTGATTATTTTTTCAATACGTTTTTATTTATCCTAAATCATAATTCAAAATTAGAATAACAGCGAGTTTATTTATTTTTAATTTCCTGAAACAGCAAATTTATTTATTTTTAATTTGCTAAAACAGCGAGTTTATTTATTTTTAATTTGCTGAAACAGCGCGTCTATTTATTTTTAATTTGCTGAAACAGCGAGTTTATTTATTTTTAATTTGCTGAAATATTTGTTAAAATTTTATTTTCTAACTCAATTCATATTTTGCAAGCCCTTCTCCGCCTCTAACGTTCCTCATCGGAAGGCGTTGTCTTGGTTCCTCAGCGTTATTAATACATATGCATAATATCTACAAACCCAAAATTGAAGGTTTAACCATATACAAATCATATTAACGTAATCGTGTCCGATCTATGAAGTTTAGTAGTTCATTTAATATTTTTATTTCATCAGCGGAAGACGGAACTTACAACCAGGTATATTTTTCTGTTTTTAGCTCGAGGCCCACTTAAGCCCGCCCCTATCAAGAAGAGAAAACGGGGAATTATATTTTAAATACATATGTAATATGTAACTAATATAAATATATTTGATAATGCTGATTATATTTGGAAATCTTTTAAAAGAAAACTTTCGAGAGTGGATTTTTCACAATCTAATAAAGAAGAAGAAATAAAAGAAGTGCAGAACTGAGGGGTCTACGAGGCAAGGCCAAAAGAGGCGCCCGAACAGACCAGGAGGAGAAGCAAAAGTTAGCTATAGTTAAAACTAATAGCTGAAATTGCCATAGAAACGATATTATTTATCAATGGTTCAATAATGAATAAGGGTCGTATCCATGGCAACTTTAACTATTAGTTTCAACTACAGCTAATATTTGTCCATCTCAGATCAGAAGGGCTGTATCCCCAGGCAGGCAATGGATAAATTTGGTCACAGGGGACCTTAAAAGGTGTAACCAAAAGGCAAAAATAATGAATACAATTTTTTTTATTTTAGATTCCTTGGTGTGACAAAAACAAAAATCACTCTGTTACTTCCTATAATACAACAGATTAAAAAAAGATATCAAAACCATATCAGATGTACATATCAATATTTTGAAATGAGATCAGAGGCTCTCAATTATTTTCAATTTCACAGTCAGTCTTGTATAGATGGGTAAAAATCTTTTTCTTCTTTAGTTATTTATCAAATTATTTATCCAATATTTATTATTAACTACAATGAAAAATGATTAATTACTTCGAATAAAGAAAATTAAAGTAACTTTAGAGGAATAATTTTTGAACATTCATTATTTCAGCCCTGTAAAACTATTTCAATGAAAAAAAGACCTAGCTGATATCAAGGATCACTAGATTGCACATTGTTATAATAAATTTAATCAAAATCGTGAGTGCTACATTTAACAAAAAGAAAAAATGCATTAAATCGGTAGTATAAAATGAAAAAGTTACCTGTAACACCCGTCATACATACACCTAACAACCCAGTACTTACTGGAAGCAAATAAATCTGGTCTTAATGCCTGCATAAAAATCTATAATACTCTAAATATAAATAATCAATTTCACAACCTAACTTCCAAAGGTTTTTTGTTAAAACTTTATTCTTTTTCAAGAATTTATACCCTTTTTATTAATAGTTTATTAAATTTGTCATTGAAATAAAGTTTCAGGCTCTTCTATTAATTATCAAGTTCTTACTAATAATTTTTGGACATGTGCAATCTTAATTGAAACAATTTTTATATATTCCAGAATGAATCTAAGTACTGTTTTTTATCCTTTTTTTTTCTTTCATTAATGCGGTTTCCCAATTTTTTTCTTTAAAATAGTCCTTTTTTCCTATGTCCATCTATCTATCAAAATTTCAGTGGATTCATTGATATTAATGAAAGCATAGGAAAGTTACAGACAACCAAGATTAGTTCTTAAAGGTGGCAAAGAAATTTAACATGAACAATACCAATATATAGCAGAGTTGGCGACATTACCAAGATATACTTCTGTTCCTATTAAAATTGGGGTTTGAAAATTAAAAGAAAAGTTTCTTCATCAACACTAACTTGAAAGGTTGAGTTAGACAATCATCTTGAGCGCTGCATCAACATCTATCTTCAATTGGAATTCCATTCAACAAATTCGATATAAGAGGGACCAAAAGGAGTTTTTTTTTAAGAGAGTTAAATGACTGAACACAGTTCAGATACGGGAGATTAAATTATTTATGATAATATTCATTCTGAAGTACAAATTATTAAATATTTTAGATTTCTTTGTTTATACAAATTTTCTTTTCAATTATTGAATTATTTCAAAACACTAACTTCATTTTAATTTTCTATGTGCTACTCTGAAATAACATCAATGTATCTCTCCGAACTACCTACCACTCTTATACCCACCACTACAGATACGAACAGTAAACAATTTACAGGACAGAGAGCTAATTAATACTGTAACTAAAAGATTACAGGGAAAAGTGATTAGAATATGAAGAAAGAGCCAAAAAGAAGAAGTTAATGTTATCATGTAGAGCAAGAAAACTAAAGATAATAGCAGATGATATATTACTGAAGTATTGGTCCAGATCGATTATAAGAAGATATAAATAAAACAAATACCATACAAATATTATATTTATCAATTGTTACAAATACAGTTTAAAAAATAATTGGGAAATTTAAACACCATATTTGGGGATTTGATCCCCAATATAAAACTCTTTTCTTGGAGGTCCTTGGCCATCAATAATGCAAATATTAACCACACCACCAGAAGATCCATCACGAGTCATCGCTAGGGCAAGGACTAGAAAAAAAAATATATATACTTAAAAATGCAAGAATCATAAAAAGATGGACAATAATAATAATAATAATAATAATAATAAAAAACGGAGAAAATCCAGAGATAGTAGTGGATTGAAAAACAAATTGTTTTTTTCTCTGAATGTTTAATCTTAAATTATACTTGTATAAATGCTGTAAGAACAAACTATATAAATATTAACTAACTAAGTATTTCTAGTAAAAGTAGAAAAAAAAAAATTGAGTACAATAAACACAACCACGATGCAGTGTTACACATTATATATTAAAATAGTTTTCAGGTCTTAAAATGTTAAAAACATAAATTAATTGAGTTTTGGTAGACTTCCACAGTTAATGAAAGCAATAAATACTTTTTAATCATATTGGATTTAAAAACATATTCATTCTTCAATTGAAATTTTTGAAATACGTTTAATTTCCATACATTTTACTTCTGCAAAAGGAAACAATCAGATCCAAAGAAGTGTGGGATGTTGAAAATAAAAAGTAGTATTCCCAAGTCAAGTTTAAACTTTTTATGTGAGTAAAAAATTGTATTTCTATGTAAAAATAAACTCAATTGATCATATTTCTCTCATTTTACTTAAATTTAAAATAATTCAGCAGTTTCGTAAATATTTTATTACTGCAGTCCATTTTTTTTTTTTTTTTGCAAAGAATGTGATCATAGTAGTTAACTGATATGAATAACTTTCTGGATGATAGCATGCCTAACTTGATGTACATAAAAGCTAACATTAAAAAATGGCCTTTTTATCTTGATCTTAATCAAACATTTTAAAAGGATAAAAGTCAACTAACTACAATAGTGACATCCTACAGGAGAGTAGGAATTTATTAATCAATTAAATTTTTCAATAATTGAAAATAAGTAACTTCATTACTTCATTAAAAATATTGAGTACTATAAATTATAAAATACTTACGATTCAAAATAAATTTCTTGACTTCTTGTTCAGTCATATTCTCTTTGAAGTTGGAATCCATATACCCATAAACATAAGTACTGCCTGCACCACCCATCGCGCATTTCTTTTCAACACACATACCTCCAAGTGGGATGTTGTAAACCTAAAAATTTTTTAATCAGATAAAATATTTAGCAGCACTAATACTATAAGACAAAGGGGTGATTTACTTAAATAAAGTTCCAAATTTCAACTTTTAAAGATTATTACGAATATGTAATATGTAGATCATAATATATTTAAGTTTACTTTATTATATACTTATATTTTGGGATAATGAATTGAATACATTATTTAAGTAAAATTCAACAGTTTCCAACGATTTTGTGAAGTTAAGCTGCTTTCCTTTACTCAAAATATTTTTATACTATAAATATGTTTGCAATTATTTTATTAATATGTTTATTAAAGGTTTAGAAAATTGCAAGAGAATAGAAAAACATTGACAATAACAAATTTTTAATAACTTGGTTGAAACCATGATAAAGCAAAAAACATCAATAAAGAATTATAAGTATTTTTTCCTAGAAAATAAATAACATGATAAACTACAAATAATTATCTATATTGTAAACAGTAGTCATAGTTAGTAATAATGATTTAAAAGTTATAAATAATTTATATAATTGTTTTTAAATAAATGGAAACATACCTAAAGATTTCCAAAGGCTTTCTGGGCATAATTTAACTTCTAACCTGACTATCTTTCGACCCAAGAGCAATTTTCAATGCCAGTTATAAAATTTTAATTACGTACTTATACTAATGTTTAAATTTAAAATCAAAATATCAATAATAAAATTATGCAGGGAATAACAATAAAATATGAAAAAAAAGATTGTTCGCTGGGTTGATGGTAACCTTACGTAACCTAACTAATGGACTAAGCAGGAAAAACCATAACCTGTTCAACTAACATCTCTTCATTTTTTAACAGTCCAAATTAGCTATTCAACAGTTGAAGAAAATGGAAGCAAGATATTAAAGTTTAGAACTAATGACGACTTTCACAAAATTAATATTGTATTCCTGATAATGACATGTTTCTTACTCGCAGAAATCCTGCAAACGAATCAATAGAAAGGTAAAGTCACATGATATATTTTTATAATATACAATAATTCGTATTCAGTGTAAAAATATTAAGATATGTTACGTTAGAATTTATAGAAATATAAGTTAGTCATTATAAGAATTTATAAGGTGGAGTTGGAAGACTTATGCTGAAGAATTGGTTAAAGGGTCATTCAACACTTCATCTGGACCATGGCACCCATTATCTCAGATTTTGACAATTGGTATGGATTGGATTATAAACCAAAATTTTTTCTTTTATCTCAACTGTCCTTTTTTAGGGCAACCAAAAGTTGGACAAAACCTATCCTTCTATATCCAAAGACAAAAATAATTACCTAATAAAATAAAACTCTGTAGTATACTTAAAAATTGTTATAACTTGAAACATAACATTTTATGTAAATTTTTGGTGAATAATAAATTGATTATTGATTCCATTTTCAGAAATGAGCATAATGTTTTAACATGACCTGAATGTTTTATGCTATTTGGTTATAAAAAAAAATGGTATATCGTCCATTGGGGAATAAGCATGTTTCTCTAGTAGCTTCAAGGATGTAAAATCACTGGTTTAGTAAAAAAAAACTAAGTTGCTCTAAAAAAGAACCAGTTACGGTAAAATAAAATTTGGAACATACTTTATCTATATGAATGGATAAAGTAAAGCAAATTTCTGAATAAAATAAAAATCTGTGATAATGAACATCATATCCCTGCATTTTTATATAATTCCATATTTCTGTAATATTTAATACTAAAACCGCACCAATCTTAATATCCAAATAGGTTTGAAAAAAAGTATGTTGGTAGATCTTAAGTTGCATAAATAGTCCTAATCAAATTATATAATGAACTATTTTTTTATTATTTTTAATTAAACATGTAGAAGTAGAAAATTAATAGGACCTCACCTGGCCTCCTTTAACTTTATCATAGCCAGCTACGATTATTCCAGCTGTAAGTTGTTCTCTATGATTGTAACATAGTTCTTGAAAAACAGCAGCTGCAGTAGCAACAGAGGGTTCCTCACCAGTTTCTGCTCTAAAATTTAATATTTAAATTAAAATATAAAATGATAATTAAATTAAAATTAAAGAGTATATAAGTACTTTTGAAATGCAAGATGATATGCAACAATATCAGATATTGCCTGAGTATCAGCAGCACTACCAGAGCGGCAACAGTAAATGTTATCTGTGATTTTTGTTAATTTGTCAGCCACCCTGTTGGTGATAAAAACACCAGATGAAGTTCTGGAATCAGCTCCAAGGGCAACTCCACCGTCAAAAACACAAGCAATTATGGAAGTCTAAAGCAAAAGGGTAATTTGATAAACTATCAGTCAAACTTAAAATAAGCAACCTTACTAATAAATTACTAGCAAATAAACTCACTCCAGTGCTTTGCTCATTTTGAGAGCAAGGAGCAGTTCCATATTGATCCCAGGCTTCAACACACATACCAGCCATTTCACAAATCTGAAAAATAAATTGCCTCAACAAAATTCAACAATCAAATGTTACTCAGCGGTTACTGTGGAAGGTTATAGTATCTTGAGGTTTGTTGTGTTTTATGCAAGATCATTACTTCATTGCGATGCATTCAACAGCTCAAAAATACAGTACATTTTGATATTTTATGAAATACTTTAACATTCTTTGATTAAAAAAGCATTAATTAAAAGACTATTACGTCATAACGCAGTATTTAAAAGGCTAAAATAACAATCGATTAATAAGGCTGTACCTTCGATTGACAGACAATATGGATTATTTTGTGGAAGGATGGCCTTTGTTTGGATAATAGAAATTAAATTTTCTTAATGTCAACCTTTAATTGTTAAAGCCATAGCCCTAATTGCCTTGGTTGATAGAAATAATGCGATCTCAAAATCATGTTTACGATGACACTGATTGCTTGTTGAGGAATTTACGTAATGGGATAGAACTAGTTAGTAATAGTACACATTTATTAGTATTTGTTGATATCTATTTATTTGATTTTGTTTTTATATAGTTATTTTAGTAAAGTTTTTATTTATTGCCGAATAAATCCCTCACTTGCATCTTTCAGGCACCTAATAGTTTTTAGCTTCTGATGTTTATTTTCTTTTTTGAATAATCCAGGCTTTGACAGCTAGAAGGTATTTTTTTCTTCTTTTTTTTTTTAAGTTGATTTAAGTCTGCTTGCTTATAATTTTTATTTTTATATTCTATGTGGTTGCACAATTTGTTCTATATTTCAAATTTCAATATTATCTATATGCAAAGGTTGCTGGATCAGAAGATAGAGGAATCAGAACTAATAGCCCTGCGATTCGTGCGATAAGTGAAATTCTGTCATATGGTTTAAAAAAGGAAAATGTAGGATATTGGCATATAGTTCGAGAGCTGTCACATTCGAGTACAAGGTATTCTCTTGCAAGGGCTCTCAAGCATGTACATAACCATAAGGATAGAGGTGAGCAAATTATTTTTTTGTCATTATCTTCTTTTGTACTTATTTTATATGTTTCAAAAATTTGTTCTTCTATTCTGATGTTGTTTGTTGCTCCTTTCTAAAGTCTTTATCCCTGCTCCTAATAATGTTCAAATATTAACAAAACAGAAGAATTATCATTGAGATAACATTGTTAATGCTAATAAGACATGTTTATTTTGGCTGACCTCATTTCCTGTTGTAGCCTCCATGACTAAATAGTTAATTATTGTGTTGTGTAAAGTTTTTATATTTAGAGGTCCGACAAAGTTCTGAAGCATTACTTCAACATTGTGGGTGGGTATGTATTCACTTATATACAATTTTCTGTTTTGGTTTTAACCTGCAACCTACCTTTTTATTATTACTATTTATATTGGATCACAGCTGTGGACTTCTATTCACTCAAGAGGTAATAAAACCACGAAAAGGTCCTCTTAAGTAGAAATTTGGGCCCAAATCCATATGAAAACAAATCAGGTTATAATGTGATGCTACAATAAATGTATTTTATGAAATACTCAAGCACAACAAGCCCCCATCCACCTTGTTGGAGTTGTGCTTTGGAACCGATAACATACAGTGCATAATTCGATCTATTTATAGGCTGTTCAAATGGTATCTATATGATATCAATTTGATCCATATCACTGCTAAAACCACAGATATAAATTTTTAAGGTTGCTTTACCTCATTTTAATTGGTTGGAAATTGTCCTAAATACATGGATTAGTACATTTTACTACTTAAAAATTTATATATTTGGAACACTATTTATTTGTGTTAGTATAAATTTAATTCTTAATTTATATTTTATGTAAATAATAATAACTTAAAAGTTTTAGTATTACTTATTGGGAGAACTGGGTTCAGGCTATGAAATCATATACAGGTTGTTCTGAAGCAATTTGTCCATTTGTGATGAATAATGTAAAATGTTGAATTCTGAGTAATCAAGCAGCCCAAACTATGCAGAATTGCAAGTTAATAAGCGACTGATTTAATGTTTTAGATTAGTTTGTCAAAGTTCAGCAGAGGATAGTTTGGATAGTTTGTAACACAGTTGTGCATTGTTTCCCACTGCTGCGATCAACTATATTACCTAATAGGCAGGGTAGGGGGAGAAATAAATAGATGTCGGATTGTGGGCAAAGATTATTGTTGTCGTGGCATCAAACCTTTGGGTACTTCAAGCCTTATTATTTTTTTCTGGACAAGTCAAAAGATTCACTGAAATGATAAATCATTTTAACATGTTCTTGCATAAATTGATTTCTAATAAAAAAAAAATATATATATATATATATTACCACTTATTCAGTTGTAGAAGGAATGCAGATTTGTCTCCACCATTATTTTAATTGGCCATTATTTACTTTAAAGCGAACTCTCAATTGCAACTTAACTTGGTCACTATACCTAAAAAATTTTAAACGTTATATAAGCGATCAAGAAATCTATCTATTTCTATTAGTTTCAGATTATACAGAATCCAGAGTGAGATGTGAAACAGATTACATAAACATCTCCCAAAAAATTAAATTAAACAACTTATGCTTTATATTTAGAGTCAAACAGTCATCCTAAAAGCACTCTGGTTAAAAGTTTCAGCCATTGGAAATACAATGCAATACTGTTTTGCTTGGACTCTCTAAGATCCTTTCAATATATCGACAACAATCCCTTTTCAGAAAAACTTCTTATCATAGAAATATATTATCTTCTATACATTTTTAAAACAACAGACGTTGAATATAGCAACTTAAATTGGTACAAAAGAGGTTTCATGCTTGAGGCAGTCAAGAAGAAATGTAATGGTCGTCGCTTGGCTCTTACTCAACACCACTGCCTTACCCATGGTTATCTAATGGATAAAGGATCCATACCAAAGTGATAGAATTCCCAAACTGCTTTAACTATGAAGCATGTAATTGGGGAGTGTCCTAAGTACATGAGAGAAACAGCAATTTTGAAATTCCTTGGTCTCTTGCTCTGTCATTCATAATATCCACTTCACAATTATGAATTTCATGAAAGAGAAAGGTTTCTAATAATAAGTGGTCAATCATAACCATTAACAATGTTCGCATCTATTGTACTTAATTTTTATGTATATTATATTTCCTTCTTGTTTTATAATATTACATTTTTGGGCTCAATCTATGGCATCAAGAGGTTTCAGGAATTTAATTTCATTGTTGAAGTTTTCCATCAGAATTTTGATTCTTCAGAAATTTGAATTATTCATTCATACTACTCGACTGATACTCTTCTTGGTACTTCCATTTTATACCCCTGTAGATTCGGGCCAAGGGCCTTCCACATTCATTAGTTTCCACATTCATTGTCCAATTTCCATGTTTTGAGTTAGTAGTGTTTATTTTATTTATTTGTTGAAAAGTCATCATTTTCGCTGTTATTCTGTCTAAAAGAAGTATTTTTTGATAGAATAATTAGGTTATATTTTTGTTTTTTTTCTATCTGTATTCTTACAAGCTAATATATATATATATATATTTTTTTTTTAAATCTAACCACTGAAATTATATTTGTTCTAGGTGAATTTTGGATCTATTATACTTTGATAGAAGGTTCCCTCGAAAGTTACATTTCAGTATTATGTGAAGATAAAGCTCTCCTTTCTCAACACTATTGCGAAACAGCTCTCCTGAGATTACCCTGTGCTTCTGCTTCGTTTGTTATATTAGTTGCTGCTTTGTGCCAACTCAGTTTATTTCCTTTGGTAATATTTTATTTATTTTCCTTTTTTATTAGTTTTTGAAAAAATAGTATATGAAAAATTTTAATTCTAGTAATTATTTACTTTCAATCATTATTACTTTCAATTATTATTTTCAAAAAGGATAGAAACAATTACTTCCTGATCAGTTGATATCCCAAAGGTACCCGAAAAGTGGCAGTGGTGACAGGAAGAACACAAATAGGTAAAAACCTAATTATTAGTGCTGTAAATAAGTCTTTACTTATTTATGTTCTTTATTGACAGAAACCACCAACCATCTCCTAATGTATATTTATTAGTTACATGAAGGATTGGGAACTGCTGCTGAAAAATGTTGTGTGTTAGAACCTTAACTTTAACTAAAGTTGGAAAGAATTAGGAGAGAAGA
Organism: Halyomorpha halys; assembly: GCF_000696795.3. Classification (NCBI taxonomy): domain Eukaryota; kingdom Metazoa; phylum Arthropoda; class Insecta; order Hemiptera; family Pentatomidae; genus Halyomorpha; species Halyomorpha halys. Next base: position 1,137,662 of record NW_027110126.1, read on the forward strand.
GAAAGAAATTTGCTCTCTTGAAAGGAGGTTAATATTATAAACTAACCTACATACTTATCGACGTACAATCTGGTCAAGAAGTAATTGTTCCTTCCTTTTTTGGAGGTGCAATAGTAAATAATTACCTTAATCCTTTCTGTTAAATAGTTATAAGACAAAAAAATGGCATAATTCACAGCAGTATTCTGTTAATTAAAGTAAAAGCATCCATATTAGAAGAATAGTTTTCTTATCATTTACCTCAAGGGACGGCTATGTGGGTTGAGGCTTAGATCCCAGAGCACTCGATTCGGAACGTTGTGGCTTCAATTCCCACCTGGATCAGTTAATATTTATTTTTTGGCAGTCCCAAAAAATGAAGGCACTCCCATCTCGGTTAGTATGCAGTGGTTACTCAGGTAGCCGCCAGGGGTTGGCAAAAAGGCCCACTTGCCAAACTTGTACTACCCTCCAGACTTTATACTATTATTTATTATTATATTGTTTTTATTATTATTATATTATTTATCAGACCAGATATCAATCATTTACCCCATTGAGGCTTGCTGGTATTAATTTGTTTGCCTGATTCAGTTCTACTTAGTCAAATGGCCTGGGTTTGCATTATTATTATCATTGGGACCTGGTTTTGTGGGTAATATTTTTGTTTTTTTATGAGGTTCTGATTCTGTTTGTGTTGATTGATTAAATAAAGATGACATTATCATTAGCATTTCAGTTGAGTACTCCAGAAATGACTATCTTTCAATTCCTTATTGTCTTGCATTTTTATTCTATTATACAGCTAAAACTAATAGAATGTTAAACTGTGCAGTGTTTTTTTTCGATAGTCAATAATTTATTTTGAACAGTAGTGTAAGGTTACCTGAGCTTCAGTTAACCAAGAATCCATATTATCCGAAGATAATTAAAAATAAAATATTATTAATAATTCGATGAAAATCATTAACCGTAATCGTATTTTTGCCATTAATGGACCTACTTTAATCAGAACGTGATTATAAATGGGTTTTTGATTGAATAAGTAGCATCCCACCGATCAAAACCACTCTGCCTGCTATTATTTCCTTGTTTTTAAATCCCATGATTGCTTGTAAAATTTCAAGCTGTGGATTGATGATTTGTAAATCAGTGTGGTTCAATGAGGATAAAAAAAAGTGTGATACGTCCACTAAAAGACAAGTTTTTGTATTGAAATGTTTAGATCAGGACAAAATCTTGGAAAAAGAGGCTTTTGATTTCGGTATTGATTAATAGTAGTAAGTGATGAGCGGCATAAATGTACTCAAATTTTCTTGAATACCAGGAAAATTCAAAAATGCTTTATGTGTTGTTTTTTTTCAGCAGATTAAAGATAAGATCAATCCATTATTTTGAAAGGTTGTACTAGCCGAAGTTTTAGAGTTTTTTTAATCATTTTCAAGATGGAGAAGACAACTTTACTGTGTATGTGGGTTGGCTAGACTTTTATTGAAACTAGATATTTTATCTGCCGTTTCAATGCAGTGGATGAGTTTGTAAAAAAACGTGATGGAATAATTCATAAAGCACAATCAAGGCAATGTCAAATTAATAATTGTGATGAAACTGGACCGAACTTTAAAAATGTTCTCGATATTTGCAGCTGAGTAGAAAAAATCAGCTCCCGGTTATATAAAAATAAGGGAAGAGATACAATTTTTTTGAATATATGTCAGAATGAACTGATAAGCTAAGCAAAAAAGTTTAGGGCTGTTAAAAAGTTAATCATAGTAATGGTGAAAATAACAACACATCTGCTGACAGGATTGAGATTCAGAATCAGTCATACCGATAGACTGAGTGCTATCATGAAAAGGCTCTCCTGAATGTAGAACAACAAAATGAAAAATCACTTGCTGTTATTTTCATCCCACAGCTAATTGCAGCTAGGAAGTGAGCCAGTAATGCTATGAAGTAGAAGGCTTTATTGAAAATCTTTAATTTTTTAGTTTTTCAAATATTTTTTTTTTTCATTTTGTAAATATTATTGTTCTCTTGTTTTTCAGTATGGACAATTAAAGGTGATATTAATATATTTAATTTGAATGTATTTCCTCATTTTTTTTTTAACTTATCCCCTAGTATTGTTCTTCAGTGTCATCCTAGATAAATTTGGTCCATATTTACTCGATCAATCAAAATACTGTTTTACCAAAATTCAGATTGTGATAATGATGTCTTCCAATATATTTGTTGTAGTCATTACCTTTAATTCTAACATTTTTTCGATAAAATTAAATATCAATGATTTATTTATTTTTAACAGGATTCAGTTACGAAAGTTGGGCTCAGTCTAGTTCTGTTTACTGAAGACATAGATTCTAATTTAAGTTCACCAAGTCAAGATTCCGGAATAGGGGACACGGGAAGGTCACAGGTATTTGAGATTCCTTTATCATTACTTCAAAACGTCATGTGAATATATTTGTGTTGTTTTGCTTATGTCAGCTTGTCCTTGCAGGAAGATGTATCTTTTTTCTCCAATAGTCGTTCCGACAGCCCAAGTAGTAATTGTACACCTCCAATGCCAGCTGCCGAACAAATCCAACCTCCGCAATCAACAGAGATAACCAGTGTAAGGCTGAGGAAACGTGTATCCTGGCACGAAACTGTTTCAGATTCAAAGGAAAGACCAATTTGGGAAAGGAGGTATGCAATGATTGGTTATCATATTAATTAAGAATTTGTTTTTATTATTTTTGACTTATTGTTTTTAAATTTATTTTTATTATTTTTAAAACCTCTAATTTTTAAGAATCATAACTACCTTTATATTGACCTAAACCTTAAAATGTATGAAATTAAAAATTCATTAAAATAAATAATCAAATATAGATTAAGAAAGGACCACTAAAATTCTTTTGTAAATATTTTTCATGTATTTGCTTCATTTTGATTGTAGTGGTCAAACAATAACAGCTTTTTGAAGAAAACTTTAAATATAATATATTATAATACAGTTATAATTGTTTTTAATATTTTTAGGAGAAAAAATGAAATTTTTTTTATATCTTTTCTTCTGATTAACTTCCTTTCTCAACTGATTAACTTTAAAATCAAATTATTAAATAAAATAAAAGTTTAATTAATTATTATCCCATATACTTATATTATTATTAATATAAGTATTATAAGTATATTAATAATTTCTCTTATCACATTGATTAACGATGAATTGGTAGATGGTCTAAAAAAAAAAAAAAAAGTTTATATATATTTATTTAGTTATGTTAAATTTTATTTTAGATCTTGGAATTGTGAAGAGTACGGGGGTGGACCACCCCCCGAAGAATCAGGAGTGGAGGCGACCGAAAGAGGAGCTCCCGAAGGGAGCGAAGATCCCCAGGCTTTCTCTGGTAACGTTCAAATTGAAGATTGTCTTGTTATTCCATAAGTAAAGCCAATTAGTGTCTCATGATCATCTGTTCTTTAAAAAAAAATATAGGAACTTACTCCATCTGATGTGGATACCTAGTTCTCAGTAAAATAAGACAATATTGGTTTCTTTACTATTCTTATTTTATTTTGAAAAAGCTATATTTTCTGACAAAGTACCTTCCTACACATCTTTATCTTAACTAATAGGTCTAATTAATTTAACACTAAGTTTTACATTAAAATTAAGTACTTAACATGCTTATTCATTTTTTAAATTTATACAATGTTTAAATAATGTTTATTCAGTAATTTGGAAATGTTTATAAATAAAGCCTTAATAAGCAAACACTAACAACACTTATACAAGTTAGCAATGCATATAAATCTAGTTTCTGATGTTATTTGGGCTATGACATATCAGAAATAACTATGCAATGCTAGATTATGATTTTAGTTCGACAGCAATTTTATAAAAAACAAAATGGATTTATAAAATTTAAATAACTAATTTATTTCTAGATTTTAAGGACTTTAAAGTTCTCTTTCTGAAATTGTTTCATGATGATACTGTTTATTTCCTCAATCCTAGGATATATACATTATTCATTTATTTCACTATCTCTTAGAATATAATTATTCACTTAGTCATTGTTTTTTCCTAAGCAAGATTAACTGATAGAATAAGAAATAATTTTAAAGTGATACATTTTTTAAAGTACATGATTGTTCCTTTCTTTAGCTCTATCAATATCACAAATTAAAATCTCCTTGTTATACTTTTTATGAGGTTGGATGATCCAGCCCTGGATCGATGTTGCCTCCCTCTCCTGTTGGTTCTGTGGACTTCTAAATTAAGATCTGTGTCTGATTTTTTTCTGACATCCTCCTGAATGAGCTGTGCTGTGCTATGATTAGAAAAACAAGATAGTTGTTTTATATTTCTGAAAGATGATAATATTGTTATGATCGACCAAATTTTCTTTAAAAGTTAAAATTGCATATGTAAAAAAAAAAAAGTTTGAAATACTCCATGGTTTTTTTTTTTTGTTTTTTTTTATAAAAACTAAATTATTAGTAATATTATGGAAAAATGGTTTCTGTTATTAATTGTATGTAAATGCTGTTGATATTTTGTGGTATTTCTTATTAATATTATTCTTTTCATTTGAAGAAACACTTCAGAGGGATGCCTGCTCGAAACCTGAATTGCAAAAGAAAAATTCTCGGGTTCGTAAAAAATGGGGAGGTCTACCACCAGGTCCTGAAGTAAAAGATCTAAGTTGTGAGACTGAAATCCTTATTAAGGCTGAACTTGGCTCTGCTCGTCTCAACAGATCTAAAGGAATTAAGGTATTATATGAGGTCCATGTTTCTAAATCATCTGTGTATATATACATATATTTGTGTAAGTCAATTAAGAATTTCTATTATTAGAGTAACAGATGGGCTGAAAAGTTCATAGGCTGAGACATACATTAATACTAGTATTAAATCTATGTGATGTTTAGTTAGCCCTAACCTTCAAAAGGTACAAGTATATATATTTGACAGCTGTTGGACTATTAGTTTGTGAGACATAGCATTTTGAGTGAAGCAACTTTTGTTAGTTTGAAAAAATGGGAAAAAAGGAATTTTGTGTGTTAATAAAGCATTGCTTTTTGGCGAAAAAAAAATTCTGTTGAAGCCAAGGTTTGGCTTGATAAACATTATTCGAACTCTGCACCAGGAAAATCAACCATTGAGAAGTGGTTTGCTAAGTTTAAACAAGGCGCAATGAGCACTGAGGACGATGCATGCAGTGGATGCCCCAAAGAGGCTGTTACCGACAAAAACATCAAAAAAGTTCACAAAATAATTTTGGGTGACCATAAAGTGAGGTTGATCGAGATAGCTGAGACTCTAAAGATGTCAAAGAAACATGTTGGATATTTCGTGAATGAATATTTGGGTATGTGAAAGCTCTGTGCAAAGTGAGTGCCGCATGAGCTCACAATCGACCAAAAACAACAACGAATTGATGATTTGAGCAGTGTTTGGAGCTGTTCTATCGTAATAAACCCAAGTTTTTGTGTCAAGTTCAAAGTGTGGAAAGACTCAACAGTCGGCTGAGAAGGTTATGGTATCAGTATTTTGGGATGCGCATGGTGTAATATTTATCAACTATCTTGAAAAGGGAAAACCATCGACAATTACATAGTGAAAACAGCGACTATTACATAACGTTATTGGAGTGTTTGAAGGATGAAATCATGAAAAAACGGCCCTATTTGAAGTAGAAGAAAGTGCCGTTTCATGAAGACAATGGACCATGTCACAAATCAAAGAAAATGATGGCGAAATTTCATGAATTGGGCTTTGAATTGGTTCCACATCCTCTCCATTCTCCAGATCTAGCCCTCAGTGACTTTTTCCTGTTCTCAGACCTTAAGAGATTTAGTTCTCCCTGGAAAGAAATTTATCACCAATGAAGAGGTTGTCACTGAAACTGAGGCCTATTTTGAGACTAAAGACAAACTATACAAATGGTTTTGAAAAATTGTATTACCACTATATTCATTGTATCGCCCTCGAAGGAAACTATATTGAATCATAAAATCAAATTTTATAAAAAAAAAAAAATTATTTTCTATGTTAGCCTACGAACTTTTCAGCCCTACTGTTAATTAAATCATTACTTTTTCAATAGATATTTTAAGCCACTGTAAGTTATTATTGAGTGTTTTCAGTGGTATTGATTGTCTTTTGTGTTACTATGTTGTGGAATACAGAGTTAACTTTGGAGTTTATAGAAGAGATGCATTCCCATTGTTGTTTGTGGGATGTTTCCTAGACCAAATATAGAAATCATGTATTGAAAAGCAAAACATGAAATGCCTCAGTTTATCAATTCAGTATTTCTGCAGCGGAAATTGAAAAACAACAAAAAAAACATGATATGATAGAAGCAGAGTTTTATTTGTCAATTTAGCCTATTTTACTCCTTTTTTTCTTGTATATCCCTTTCAATTTATTAAATTTAAATAATCATGTATTGCACTTCTGTCATTATTGGTTGGGGTCAAGAAGGGTTTCCTACAACTTTTGATAGCCACAAACTATTAGAGCCTACCTTTCTGTTTTCAGAAATTTAGGTAATTAAATCTGACAAAATGTTGTAAAATGTATGGCTTTACTAGCTAACCTTCTTTGAGATTACAACTGTTAAAAATGTTCTAATGTTGTGTTGTTTTTATTCTCCATTTGAATCCATAATATTAAACTTATAAATAAATAACTATATATGTATATATTTTTTCAGTTATTTCAGTTACTCGATCTAGAAGGAGAGCCAGTACTGTGTGCGTTAACTGATACTGACGTCTGCCTTGTCTCTTTGATCAATCACAGCCTCAACATACAGAGGATACCATATGTTAAGATTGAAACTATTGAGGTTAGTTGATTTATAAATATAAAACTTTGGGCACATTTTTATTTATTTTAAAGTGTTTACCAATTCTTGTGGAAAGAATTAAACATAAGAGTATTTTTCTAAAATATTTGAGCGATCTAATATCTGTTGGTTTCCTGTTTTCATTGAGGAAAAAAAGTTATGTTAGTAAATCTATTGATAACCAGCCGATGTAAAACAGTCTAACTTATTTTATCCAAAGTCCTCTTGAACAAGATCTAAAACATGGACATCAACCATCATACAGCTTCTGGAATAAAAAATGGCAGCAATTGATAATTCAACTAAATTTTTAATTGTTAAATAATTCATGCTGAAAGATTGCTGATCGACCGTGTGTATTAATAAATGGAATATTTATAGCCCGGGTGTGGTCAAATTAAACTCAAATAGTAATATTTTGTACTACTTTTATTTGAGCCAACATTTCGCCCTAAAAAAAAAATACAAACACTTAACATAAGTAAAAAAGTAAATGGAAAATAACAAGGGTCTAAAATGAAACGTAAAAATTAAATGAGAAAAATTAAAGGTTATAAACAAGAAATGAAAATGGAAATAGTAACAGATAAAAAGAAGGAATATTAAAGAAAGTACAAATTTAGAGCTGAAAAGGGTTAAGAATAAAATAAAAAAAAAAAAAGAAGAAAATGAACGAAACAGAATTCATACCTGTTTTGACATTAGTCAAAGTCTGAGTCGTCCATTTGTATTTGACGTGACATTTGAAAATAATTTTAAAGTAAACAGTGTAGAAAATATTAAAATTAGGTAAACAATAAATGATAATATACGTAATGGAGGGGAAGAAGAATAATTTAAAAAAATAGGATATAATAAATATAAATGATTAAGAAGTAGTATTTTTTTACTTTTTAAAAAAAAGTTTAATTTTTTATAGGAGACTAAACAGTAAAATCTTTATTTTTGTCTTCTTAAGGCTATAGTTTCTATTGAGGATGTAATACTCCACCATCTAATCATATTGTCCTTTTCTATTGAAATGCCAATTAAGATATTCATTGAAACCTCTTTTCATTCATTGATTCAGGTTGGACCCAGCGATGAAGAGATATGTATAGAAGGAAGAAAGTTAGTTTCATGTCTTCGAGGGGCTGAATTCTGTTCACACCTAGATGTTGCATTGAGGCGTGTTCGCAAGTGTCAAGTTGACTTTGTACGGCTTCACATTTCGAATTCTATCCAGGAAAAGGTAATTTTACTTGTTAGTAGTTGGATAATTTATAATATTTTCCCTAGAATCCTAACCTAATATTTGATTTGGATTTTTTTCAGATATTTTGTATATATTTCTGTGTAGCATTTAATCGCAAGTGATATAGAAATAAATGAAATAATATTAAAAAAACCTTTATCTAGTTTTTAAAATTTTAGCAAATTTTCTTTATTGAAGAAAATTGTATAATGGAAAAGTATGATAAATTTAATTTTAAAAAAAAAAATGTATAATAATAATCCTCAATGGTTAAGTGGTCTATAAATATCGAAACTTAGTATAGTAGTCTGGTGCCTTCCACTCCTGAATGAAGCTTAAAACTTTTCTGAAAATTAATTAATATACTTTATTTTTGAAAGCACAGATGCAAGGAGTTTTCTGTTAGTTGACATGCACAGATTTATAGGATGGAATTTACTTGCAAGGTGCTGTAACATGTAGAAGGTGTCTACTGCACCAAATTTCATTATTTATAGACAACTTCTATATGGATCCACCTTTGTATTTAAGTATAAATATGATAACATTCTGTCTCATATGACGGATTGAGTTGTTTCCATAGTCTGTTTTTTTAGTTTAAATTAAGTTATTTATTATTTTACCGTTATCAGTTTTTGAGTATTGGCATTATAAATTTATATCGATGGCCTTTGCCTAGAATGTTGAAAATGTGAATAGAAAGATCGATCTCGAATGTGAATGTGGCTTGTTTTATTGTAATGTGAATGGGAATCTAACACAAAATATTTATATACAATATACAGTTTTTATTTAAATATATAGTAATAGTAATCAAACTAAAGCATTTTTATTGAAAGTAGTGAGACCAATTAATTTATTGTTATAGTAAATTTCAGTTACTTAAATTTAACATTTAACACTTAAGGGATAGATATCACAAAAAATTTGTTATATCCCTATTCATATGTGTATAAAGTTTCCAGGGCTTATCTTAATGGGAAATTGATTCCTCTAACACTAATGCCAACACATACTTGGCAATTTAAAAATCCAGCAATTGGAGGCAATGGACATTTTTCAATTTGTACTTTATTATGCAGAAATACAGACAATTAATTGATTTTTCTGATGATGTAATATTTTTGGACAAAATGGAGGGATTATGCCATCTTGATAAGGCAATCCTTCAAAACATTAACAAAAATAGAAAGCTTTTAATATTGAGCATTTACATACATACCAATGTGTTATTTTGTATTATTTACAAAGAGATTTTTTTTATATATCACTTCGCTTATTCCAAAACCTCCTAACTACATATGTATCACACTGTGGTAAGAGATTTTGGAAGGAAGGTTGGGATATGTGATTGCATTGATTACTATAAAAATAAAATTATGTTTTTGAATTTCATTTACAATTGTTAATTACCTCTATCTAATTTATTAGTTAAAAAAGTTAATTCTACTTTTTGTAGACTGACCTTATGCTCAGTACCTGTGCGGTTGTTATAACGAGGTTCTGCTATATGTATATATCACGCATGTTATTTGACCGTTTTAATGAAATTCTTAATTTTTTTTAGGTGAAGTCTCTTCTGTACTGCTTTGTAGCAGTGATGGGGAAAAACAAGGTTGAAGATGAAAGAGAGGAACTACTCATGTGTCGCTTTGACAAACATTGGTTCCCTGTAATGGTTGTTCTTAAGTGAGTTATGATCAAAATAAATTAGAGTTGATTTTCGTATGATATCAATGAGAATAGTAACTTATATAATATATAAGACATTTTATATAAAAGATATGTAGGCTATTTATCAAATTTTTATTATTTAATTGAATTGATATTATGAAAGTGATAAATGTGCATTTTGATTTTTAGGTATTTATTTACCTAGTTTAAGGGCAGTAATAATTAAATTTATTTTAGTGGACTATATTTCAGGCTGCTTGCTGAAGTAATGATTTCGAATTGATAGGTATTAAATCGATAAATAATGTAAAGCTTATATTATATTAAAATACCTATCTTTTTTAAGTTAAAGAAAAAAAAATTGTGGCAGTCTTGGGACTGGTCAACAGAATGAAACTTCTAGAACTGAAAAAAAAAAATGGAATTTTATTAATAATAATGTATATTTTACAAAAATACAATAACATTTTTATTTATTTAATAATACTATTTATTCTTGAAATCATAGTTAACATTATTATTTGTATTATCAGTAAATGTTGATATAATTGGCTTATTATAGCTAAAAATAAGAAATTTAAACATTTGATGGAATGTTTTTAATAGTCCTTGTATTTCCCTCAAGTACGATTTTTTTTAGTTTTCTAAATATTTCAATTAAAATGTTCAAAAACTATGTTTTCCACTTTTCTCCTCTAAATCTTGGTGTAGTGTCAAGATAGAATTTTGTACCATAGCTCATTACATAGAGGGTGAAATGTTGAAAATTTCCCTCAATTGCAGTATGCAGCTTGGGTTTATAGTTTTTGAGATATTTTAATCTAAATGCAAAACACTTCGAGTCTTGTCCCCCCTCCCCCAATTCTGTTTCATCTCAAGCCTTCCCTTGCTTCACTAAATCAATTTACACACATATAATGTTTTTCCCTTAAGTTGTAGATTGTCGGTAAAGAAAAATAAAGTGAAGCAAAATCTGTATGAACAATGAAAAGAAAATTTGAAGTCTATGTAGATAAAAATTAAGTCTATTCAATTATAAAGAAAATAGTGAAATTTGAATAGACATAAAAAGACAGTTACTAATTTGAGTTCTGAGCTTAAAGGTTCTGTAGAACGGAGTAGTCCCATGATACTTTAAAGTAGTAGAACAGGAAACTGTTTTGTTTGTTTTATAGAGAATGAATGGTCTTCCTGTGGAAGTGGTTTCTGCCTCCTAGTGCAGTAGGAATATTTTCTTAGGCAAATAACACATAAGTCCTGATCATATGTTCTTAACTCTAAAACTAACTGTGCCAAGGCTAGAAGGTGGGAGAAGAACCGTTGTTACAAATTCCTTGAGCTCTTTACTTGCCAGTTACGAAACTAGCTTTCTATTTTAAAACCTTTTCTTAATATAAAATGCCTCGATTAACAGGCAGTATTTATTTTGTGTCATCGATTATTACTCATTAATAATCATCTAAAATTATACCATTTATTAGTCATGATATACGTAAGTCATAAATTTATTTATTATTTTTAGGAACTGTAAGCTCTCTTTGAAGTGGGAGAGAGGAGAAAAGGAATGGGCCTTAAAGGAATGTATCTCGTGTGAGAGATTATCTCAGCCAAGGCCACATTCATTTCGGCTGAGGTTTTCAAAAGGTGAAAGCATTATTTTAGCTGCCTCATCGGACCAGTCTGTTTCATTTTGGATGCAGGGAATCTTATCTGCACTGTCTCAGGTTTGTCTTTCAATGTGAACTTATATTTTTTAAAGATATTTGATCTAAATGCAACCATTAGTGATAATTTTTTTAAATTAATTTGTTATATTTTAAACATCAGACATCCAGATTATTAGCTGTTTATTGGATTATTGAGGAGATACTTATCTATTATTAAATAGATTACTATATTCTTCTCAGTTTAAAAATTTTAGAATAAATTATTACATTGCTGTAATATTTAATGACGTAATGATAAAAATGATTATAAGGCTATCTAAGGTAGTTAACTTGAATAATAAGTGAAAATAGAATTTTTAACTGTTATTTAAATAATGTTAATAACCTTTGACAATTTATATTCATTATATACATATATTTATATTATTATAAAATGGTATGTTTAAAAAAGAATTATTTTAAAGGCAATTATAATTAAAGTAAATTTTTATTGAATTCAGTTCAGCAAAACTTTGGTTAACTGACTAAACTGGACTATTGTACTGTACTGAAACTAACGGACATATGCTTCCTCTTCATCTGTTTAAGGTATTATTTTCCTATTACCTTACATTTAAGCACTTTCTAATACAAAAACAAATACTTTTTTAAAAAATAATGTTAAACATGATTCCTATATTTTGAAGTTGTTAACTACTGTAAAAAATCTTTATTCTTGTGAATAATTAACTTTAATGGTTTTAAAAACTGTTGTTATTTTGATAAGGGTTTTAGCTAAATGGTTTCCTGGAATATTTTTGTGTTACTCATTATGTCATTTTATTTTTACTTTCATATTTTCTTGATTTTATATCAAAATTATATTGAATCAAAAGACAAAAGTGATAATTTTAAAGTATATTTCCATATTTGATATTAATTAAACATTTTCCCCTGATTTAAATCTTATCCAAAGAAATGATAATCTATTTTTTCTTATTATCATACTCAAAGCACAATAAATAAATTCAAAATTGTGAAAAGTTGAAGGATTTCAGCTGTACAAAAAAAAATAATAACACCTTTCACCTTATAACCTTATTTTTACTACTTCATTGGGTGTTCAGTCCAGCTATGGTGTGATGATGTTACAATTAAAGTTCTCATATTATGTAAATTAACTTTACTTTGTTGCTATTCTTTAAGTTTTCTCTGGCTGATTTTACTATTACATGAATCTCTGTTGGATGGAGTCTCATTGATGACAAGTTTGTTTTGATTTAGGTTTTATTTTCAGTAATTCCATTTTCTGGTTAATGGATTAAAAATAGAAACATTAATTTTTCCTGTCTTAATTTTTCGACCAATTTATTATTTATTTTTGATTAATTTTTCTTTTCTGTTCTCAACAATCAAGTGAAATTGAACGATTATAGAAACATAAAATCCATAGAATTATAATCAAGATATGGTTATTTTAAAATTATTTATCTTATTAACTCTAATACTTTAATTGTTGATTAATTAGATTATTTCAAAATTTTGCACCACTCATGTTGATCCTGCAGCACCGACTTTGAGATCCGCTGGTCCAAGAAATCGACTTTGCTGACTCCACTAAATTTATAACTTTGCACATAACTGCTTCTTCCCCCCCCCCCAAAAAAAAAAATTAAATTGTTATTTAGTTTCTATTTAAATGTGTGAAAAAACTCATTCAAGTCTAATTCATCTTTTATCAATTATAATCATTCAATCAAACTTACTTGTCAGAATATGTTTTAAGTCATTATGTGAATTATCATCATTATTAATAAGCTGAAGACATTTATTTGAATATAAATTTAGGTCATGAAAGCTAAGATAATGTATTAATTTTATTTTTGTTTCTTTTATTATTGTTAAATCACATTTACAGTCTCAGAATGCTGGAAAGGAAAGGGACGGAGGACTGGAAATGGTTCGAATTGGTCTCGGTGAGAATGCAGCATGGGTCCTTAGTGTCCCTCAAGCTAATATCAAAGCTTCACTTCCGTTGACTGCTATAGCATGTGTACTTACAGCTGCAAGCTACATCATTCTCGTAAGTTATATTATTTATAGAAATAAATTATTTATTTGTAAGAAATATTTATTATTTAT